>NC_056743.1:1064433498-1064593498 GCF_019279795.1 Protopterus annectens
GTGCTGGCAGTGATGGTCTTTTGTGGAGAATTTCCCCCTTTTCCAAATTGGTGCAACCATGTAATCGGTATGTATAAGTTTGGTGGTACGGGTTGTGCACCTGTTATCTGAGGGTGGGGGAGCAGGAGGGCCTGCCCCATGCAAAGACACTTAAAAAAAACTGTTTTGTGGCAATTTTTCTCAGTGAATGCATTTCAGCAATTCCATTCCTTGGTGCATTCACTTTTGTTCACTCATTGTGGAAGCTGGATTATACATAGACAACTTAGAATAGAATATTACTGCTCAATAAAAATAATTATACAAAAGCTAACCTATACCATCTTCCTATTCTGACAATAATCTGAACAGAGAATATTAAACTTAACTCAGGATCCATCCCCTGTCCTCTTCAACCCATCAGTTACCTTCCACAAATCATCTTCCTCAATGTTACTAGCTTTAGCAACAAATGTCTTCTTTAGAATCCGTACTAAAGGCTCGTGATATTATTGCCTTTACTGAATTATGGCTTAAAGAGGAGGCTTATCAGAAAATATACAGCCAAGTTGCTTCTCTTTTACAAATGACAGACAAAAGTTAAGGAATGGTGGTAGAGGCCTTATTTTAGTTAAATAAAGCTTTGATGTAATGTTATGTAAAGAAAACAGTAAGTAGCAATGCTCCTAGCAGGTTTCTGTTTAATATCACAGTATACTGAGGTTGTCTATATTCCACTGCCAGCCCACTTCAAGCTCCGTGAAGAAAGAGTAAAGCTGCTGTAATTGCAAAAAAAAAAAAAAAAACATTTTTCTTTGATAAATTGGTCTGGTCCTGTTAAAACAACTCAAAAGAACACTGACTCTGTATAGTCTCGGGTAAATAGTCATTGAGTTCACTAGAGTAAATCCAAGTTCAGGTGTAAAATAATTCCTAGCTGCCATCACCACAAATATTTTATAGATGTAAAGTGATAGTTATACTATCAGACGTGTTACGTGACCACTTCCTGGTAATAACACACTGGTCATTTAAAAGACCTAAGAGATGATGCATATAGTTATCAGACAGGTAATTTTTTTAATTGTCAAGGAACTGTGGTTTTGATAGAATTAGGGAACATAAGATGGAATTTGTTATAAATGGACACCAACCCAGTTGTGCCTTCAAGTTGTTTTGCAACCAACTTATAATTTTATGGGATAGTTTATTTCAGGGTAAGTTAAGGAAGATTAGAGGAGGCAAATGCCGAAGGCAAAGTAATGCCCTTAAAGTACAGTTAAACGAAAGTCACTAGAAATGGATGGCAGCACTAGAAAACAAATAAGCATCATCCAGTGCATAAAAGGGAATGTAGAACTGCTGCCAAACTAGCTAATTCTGTTTACATTACAAAAATAATAGTACTTAGAAGGCTTCCCGAATCTCATCGTGTAGATAGCAAAGGAAATAATACATAGTCGTTCTATAACTAATAATTACTTCTACATAAACCTTGATGATCTGCAAAGAGGTACCACTGGTCCAAATACTAATCAATCCTCCCCTTATAAGTGGGCACATTTAACCAATTCCTACCTCTATTTCATTTTAGGGAAAGTACAACAGACTTGCCTGCATGCTTTTAATGGACCTGAAAAAGAAGACTGATTCCCATTTCGTTTTACTCCAACTTACCTTCTTTGGAATGGATGGAACCTATATAGGAAAATATCTAGCTGTTACGTTTACTCATTCTTACTACTAAAGAAGAAACAAAGTACACCAGTGGGAAAAGTAGGTCCCCCAAAATATAACCCCAACAAGAAAAAAACAAAAGGACCAAACAACCAAGCCAAGGATAAATAAATGCTCTCTTTAATCCAATACCAAAAATTACCTTTTGGTATTGGATTAAAGTGAGTTTTTATTTATCCTTCGCTTGTTGATTTGGTCATTCACTTACTGCTGGTATTACTTCCCCACATTCACTGAATCTTTATTCACTGAAATTTAACTGGGTGATGCAATATGGTCAAAGCTTTAATTCAGTGAAATACGCAATACAGTGGGGTTTTTTTTTGCAGAAGTGCGAGCCCCCTGCTCATCTCTCCCCATTACTTATGCACACCAACTGCACAGCTGCACAGCCTGCAGAGAAAAAGGAAAAGCATATGCGCACTGAATCACTGCAAATTATGCATTCCTATAGGGAAATATGCTTAGAAAGTTTAAAGTGGGGGAAGAAAAGTCAGTCAATTTAAACTGGTCTACTTTATATTCAATTAAGTGTAGAGGAAACCATCAGTTTACATTTTTTTTTGCACCTATATTCATGTATGTGATTAGTTTCCCTACACCCAATTCTCCTTCATCGGTATTTTCTTCGGAATGTTTTCCCTCCCTACAGCTCCATTCCCTTTTCATTGGGTCTACCAGACCTGCCTTAGTCTTCACTGGGTGTTACCTAACCCATGTTTGGGGCCTGAGATGAGATCAAGGAAGCATGTGCAGCATCACATTGGGGAATGTATACTAACGCCTGTCACCTTGCGTAGCCTTTCTCACATTGGGGAATGTATACTAACGCCTGTCACCTTGCGTAGCCTTTCTCACATTGGGGAATGTATACTAACGCCTGTCACCTTGCGTAGCCTTTCTCACATTGGGGAATGTATACTAACGCCTGTCACCTTGCGTAGCCTTTCTCACATTGGGGAATGTATACTAACGCCTGTCACCTTGCGTAGCCTTTCTCACATTGGGGAATGTATACTAACACCTGTCACCTTGCGTAGCCTTTCTCACATTGGGGAATGTATACTAACGCCTGTCACCTTGCGTAGCCTTTCCTTTTGCAATCACTGCCTTTGTAGGTGTACATACACATCTATACATGTGCAACCTCTCAACTAACCAGCTCACCACTTACGCGACATGCAGCCTGCCAAGGTGCTGCCCTCCCCAAGGATGGGTGAGCCAATATCAGCTGCTAGTATTTCTTTGGCCAACTTACAGTCTGTAACAAAACTACTTGAAAAGATTGTTTACAACTACGTTATGGAATATGTTACAAAATATGGACTACTAACCAGTACATAACATGATTGCATAAAGGGTTACAATATCTTAACAGCCATTTGCAGGGTTAAATATATCATAAATAATAATATTGAAAAATGCCTGCTCATCTGACCACAGCTTACTCTTAAATAAACTTAAGATTTTGAGCTTCACTGAAGATATGGGTCACCTGCTTTTGACACTTTTCAGGAAGTTTAAGTAAGGTAATACAGTCCCTGAAATTGATTGTTCTATATCAGGTATTCCATAGTGCTCAGTGTTAGATCCATTTCTGTCCATCCATTTAATCAATGAGGAGGTAACCTTTTGCCTTTGACATCTTAGTTTTGCAATTTATGTTGTTAAGGGAAGGACATCACTCTTCATGCAAAATGAGCACAAAAATATCTTAATAGTCTTTGAACTTAGATGGAGAGCAACAATTTAATAACTTCTAATAAGCTGCCAACATGCTTTTCAGAACCTGCAAAAGCTCAAGGATTTCTCTCAGTTTTTATACAAGACCTCTTAACACACCCATTTCACAAGTGCTTCTAAATAAATACATGGGAGTTTAGTTACATCCAACACCCCCTTTCAAAAAAACAGACCATTACAGAAGCTCTTCTGCATAAATACCTAGGAGTTTAGTTATATCCAACACCTCCTTTCAGACACCAGACCAAGACCATTGCAGATATGCTCCTTGGACAATTTTGCTATAAAGTACTTTACCTTGTTAACATTTGAAGAAGTAAAATCCCTAGACATTAACTATCTCATTTCTAAGCTTAAAATACACCATCCCTGTTTCATCTCCCAACCATCAATAAATCTGTCATTGTATTTCTATCTACAGGAGCAATAAGTACCATTTTCATCCTTACGGAAAGCTACCTGGGTCCTAATCGCAGCCAGAGTAACATTATTTCTAGCCTCCATCTCAGAGTACTGTACTTGAACTATTGTCCAAATTTTGGACCTGAAACTAATCATAAAAAAACTGCAGTGCTCTACTTAGCTGAAAGGACCATGGTAGCCTTACCAACCTGAATCCTTCATTTAGAATGGTGACACAGCTGAAAGCCTTCTTCAAGGGTCTATATTAGAACACCAAAAGGGAGAAATATTGAACGCTCACATGAGCAAATATGCAGGAACTCAACATCGCTATTGTGGGGGCTGCACCCCCCACACTAAATATATATTACAACTCTGAGATTGCACTATAGTTTAGAAAGGGCAAATATTCCAGTCTTCACTGTACTGCAATCAAAAGAAAAAAACATCGAGTTCCTGTATATTTGCTCATGTGAGCGTTCGATATTTCTCCCTTTCGGTGTTCTAATATAGACCCTTCTCCAAAACTGTCTCTAATGTTTAGAACATGCTGCTAAATGAAATAAGAAATGAGCAGCATTATATATATACATATATATATATATATATATATATATATATATATATATATATATATATATATATATTTTTTTTTTTTATTTTGCTGGCTGAACACCTGAAAAGTACATAAGAATACAAAAGCTTGTTGGGAGATTCTGAACGTTTTCTTGAGGCCTGTTAACACCTACCATACATTTTTTACCACCAAAAGTTTAGCCAAGGATTTTGTACTTATAATAATTTTGTAAGAGTTTTTTATTTATTAAAAGAATGTAACCGCTCAAGTTTAAAACTGTTTCCAAGACTCCTTTGTGTTTTTTTTGTAGAACTATTTCTCTTAGTTTATTGCCATTTTTAATTCTACGCCACTTTGTTGGATTATATACAGATTTTTTTATTATTAAGAAATCGGCATCTCCTGTCATTGCTTCTACTTGAATTGTACAATGACTGGCCATTAAAATTCAAAAATGAGCATGTAGATTGGTCAGCCCAACCAGTGTGCCCTCTGTAAATAGAGCATATACCAAAAGAAAGAAACCCTGTTGCCCAGACTTTCTTCTATTAATATATGCTACTTCTTTACTTTAAAAAAAAAATACATTTTGAAATCTGGACAGTTCACAGGTACAATAGAGACAATGCAGAGAAAATAAAAGGAAAATCAGAAAAATACCTGATTTCCTTGTATTTTCTCTGTCCTGTCTCTCTCGTACCTCTCAAGTGTCTGGATTGCAAATGTTTTGCTTCCTTTTCAAAGCACTGATGGACTGTGTAAGCATGAGAATTGTAAGTCCCATGTGCATGTGCAGTACAGAAAAGCCCCAGGATAGCGAGACAAGTGAAGAACAATGTGGTGCTGTTATATAACAAAATTATTTAAGAAAAATAAGTATTTTAGTCTTAAATAATGTCATTGTACAATAGCAATAACCCACGGCTGGGTGTCGGTAATGCTAATTTACCCACGGTTGGATTTGTTTGGTCAGCTATGCCAACCGTGTGTAAATCCAGCATTACCCACACCCAGCCATGAGCTATTGCTATATTATATAATGCAAACTGCTGTTTGGCTATACGTATTCAAATAAATGTATTCTTAATTACTCTCTGCCTTGTATAACATGAACTGCTCCATATACCCTTTGGCTCAAATTATGATGAAAATTGTCTTTGGACAAGCCCACTCACCCATTTAACAAGCAAACCTGCTGAGTGTAGCAACCATTCAATGGTTTATTAATGGATGGCTTGTTTAAAGTGACTATGTCAGCTATGCTATTTTCTTAAAAATGCATCTCACATTTTCTGTATTTCTTTGTACAGAATGCAAACATCAAGCATTAGTTAGTTAGTAGCAGGTATTTGTCTAAATGTGCTACCTAAATGCTTGGGATAGAAAATTGTTTCTTGCATGGAATTTGTTTGAATCTGCCACATGTGTCATCTGATGCTGTCCAAAACATAGCATGTCATTGCAAACTCTATATTAAATAAATGTCTTGCACTCTGCCATTTCTAAAATCTGTAATGTAATTAAAAATGTTAACAGGTTTTTATAGCCATTGCTTTAAACCCTGTACTTTGTCATGTCCAAAACATGTAAACAGTAATGCAATAAAAAGGCCAATAGTTCTTTATAACATTTGTTTCAAGCATTAGTGAAAGTGGCACAGTGCTATGGCATTAAAGCTGGAAATTTTGCAAACAATATTGTTTGTCTGTTAAAGCTGTTAATTTTGCAAGTAACATTTATCAGCAAAAGTCCACTATTGTTGTAGGCAGTTGTGCACAAAGTAATTTAAATACAATTCCTTTTCTATGTATTTGGAGTCACACTGGGTAAATTTAATTTATATTTGAGACACTAAATAAAATAGTTAAACATGACTTGTTGTAGAGTTAAACTTGGTAGTCACCAAAAAAAAAAAACTGATGAATAGTATGACTTAAGTTTATTTCTGGGGTAGTTTACTGAAGATTACTGTAGTTAGACTCAACACATTTGCTTCTGCATGACCCTAAGTTGACATAACACATACTTATGCTGTAACCAAACTCTTGTCAGGAGTTGACAACTGAGTCATTAGTTGTGCAAGCATGAATGGCTAAATACGGGACGTGGCTGAGACAATAAGAGTAGAGGAGAACAATATATATTATTTTTAAACTTTCAGTATACCTTATTTGTATCTGTCTGACAAAGACAAAAATGTGAGGATTGTGTTCATTGCCAAAAGATTCTCATCAAAAGAGAACCTTTAGTGTGCTTAAGAGGTATGTCAAACCTTGTAATAGTTTTACCATGACAATTTCATGTACCTGCCCATCAGTAAACAGAAACCTTGAAGTTTGAGGTGCTTCTAGTGTCCTGAGGTTATATACAAGTTTATTTCATACATACATACTAAGTGGTTGATATAAAGGACAAATATGCCCCAAACCCAGTATTTACTCCCTGTAAAATTATCAATACACTGTCACATACAAAAATATAACTCAGATGTCCCTTCTTCTTGTGACACTTATACATTAGCTTCATCAATGTACAGCATGCTGGGGTTGCTTGAAATATTTCTAGACTTTCTTTAGAAATTTCTCTCCTTGGCTCTTAAGGTGTATTACATGCCACATTTTAGGAGTTTTAGTCTAAAAACATTTTCATAGCAAGGTTTTCATAATCCTTCATTTTTGTCCCTCCCCTTGCTTTCAAAACCTTTTGAATATCAGAAAATAAATTCATATTTATTTTGTTATGTGCTGTCATTTAGAGATGCCTTGTCTCCTTCCTTCTAGGGCCAAAACTCTATTGAGCCTTTTGGAATTTCACAGTTGTTTCTCTGTGAAGTCTAAGAGTGAAGAAACCTAATCCCAATTACAGAAAGACAGAATGAATGAGATGGAATCGCTACTGCTGAATGAGCATTTAAAAATATATAATTTAAGTACTGCTTTGCAGGTAAAGAAGAAAGCTTATATTGCAGCTTTTTTGAAACATAAAGAGAAATATAAGCCAGAAAGAGTCATTGAAAGAAAGTTCCAGACAACTCACTCAAAGATTTTTAGAGTAAAAAGTAATTATGAGCATTGCAGTTATATGCATAGGCAAAGAATATCTTCCATGAAAGGGCAAGGAATGAAAATCTCATTTTCACATAAAGTGAACAATTGTATTTGTAAGAAAAAGAAAACGTACCCAGAAATATAGTATGCCAACATCATGTTTGGTTATAACAAAATAATAACTAGTAATAACTTCTTCCAGTGCTGTACCGACATATATGGTAGCAGTTAGTTTTGTCAACAAGTCACATAGTGGTTTCAAACTGGCAGTTGTTGCAGAGGATTAACACTAAGCTCTGTTGACAAGTTGCTTCCTGTGGTCCAAAGTTTAATTCCCTCAGCCTCCATTTGCTTGTACGACTCTGAGAAAATCTCTCAACCAGGCAGCTCCCTGGGCCGAGTCTGGTAATGGTCCATGGAGGTCAGTGCCCCACCTCGGTTAACAAATTAAAATAAAATGTAGTTGACAGTGAAGTAGGCTGCCACATTTGGCTGAATACCTGACTTGTCAAATTGTGTGAAGGAATATTTTTTTATTTTTTTTTAACAGGGTAGACTGCCATATCAAAGTAGTTGTGTGACCATGCAGTTAGTATATGTAGGGCATGGAGAGAAGCTGCTAAATAAATGTAGTTTTGTTCTTCTGTGTGAGTGTTTTTTTTTCTTTTTTTTCTTGATCACAAGAACAAGGCTGTTATCCTTGCATTTGTGATTCTGTTTATATGAGGCTGACCATTGCAGAGATAATCTCTGTTAGACTATATTTTTGATGTTTATGAATACATTCACGTGTGTGTGTGTGTGTGTGTGTGTGTGTGTGTGTGTGTGTGTGTGTGTGTGTGTGTGTGTGTGTGTGTGTGTGTGTGTGTGTGTGTGTGTGTGTGTAGAGATACAGATGTAGAGTGAGTGCTAGGCCAGAGATAGACACCAGTAGAGTATGGGAAAATATAGGCATCTGCTGAATCTAGTCTATACAACATGGGAGAACATGATAGACAGCAGATACACAACTTTCAGGTATGAAGCAGACACTGAAGCTAGTGAGATGCAGCTGCTGCAGTCTGTATATTCAGCTTGCTACTCTTTAATTATGTTAGATTTTCATACCTCTAATTCTAGAGGGGATTGTAGGAGGAGTGCCAGGGATTTTGTGTAGAACAAGAAGTCAGTCCAAGAGTATGGAGGAGAAGCCTGTTTCCTGAGGAAGGACCTGCAACCTACTTTTACCAGAGTTATCCAAAATGTACAAGAAGGCCAGCAGAATTGTTCAGGTTTCTGCAGACCTTTTTGTAGTAAGTTGATGTGTGCCTAGTCAAGGGGTACTGGTACATGAAAGACTGAAGAAAGTACAGTTTTGTACCTACCATAAATGTAGATGTTCGAGGATCTCCATTGCTGCAGTCCTGACATACGGGTATTCCGCTGTCCACCATCGGCCCGAATACCAAAGGGCTAGAACCGGCGTCGGTCATCGGCGCTCGAGACTGACATCAGTACGTGCCAGTACAAATGTGCATGACCGACGCCATAACCTCAGTCTTTCTTGCCTCAGACGTCAGAATGCAAAAAACACCACCCAAACCCCAACCTAAAAAGAAAAAGGGGGAAGGAGGGAGGGAAAATTGGACTGCAGCAATGGAGATCCTCGAACATCTACATTTATGGTAGGTACAAAACTGTACTATGTTCTTCGTCTCCCATTGCTGCAGTCCTGACATATGGGTAGAATCCCAGAGCAACGGAAAAAAGGGAGGCTGGTCAACTAAATAGCATTAGGAGCTGCTGACATGCCCTGTAAAATTGCAGTGGCAAACCCAGCCCTAGACCTAGAATAAAGAGGTAAATGATAATGCTTTGTAAAGGTATGTACAGAACTCCAAGTAGCTGCTTCTAGAATGTCTTTAGTAGCTACCCCTCTCAAAAAAGCAGTAGAAGTGGCCGTAGCCCTAGTAGAATGAGGCCTGATCCCAGCTGGAACATCCTCACCATGATGAGAGTAACAAAAAGCAATACAATGGCTAATCCACTTGGAAATAGTTTGTTTGAGACAGCTTTCCTCGTGAAGTCAAAGCAAAAGAAACAAATAATTGTTGAGATCTTCTGAACTCTTTGGTTCTGCTCAAATAATACCTCAACTGCCTATGTACATCCAAAGAATGCAAAACTTTTTCCCCTTCATTTTGGGGGTTAGCATAAAAAGTAGGCAAATGTATAGATTGGTTCAATGCCACATTAGAAATCACTTTAGGCAGAAAAGTAGGATTAGTACGTAAGGAAACTCTGTCATTGTGAAAAATCAGAAAAGGTTCCACTGCCATGAGGGCCTGTAATTCAGATACCCTTCTAGCAGAAGTAATAGCCAACAAAAAAGCAGTCTTCCAAGACAAGAACTGCAATTCAGCTGTAGCTGCAGGTTCAAAAGGAGGCAGAGTCAGCTTTTCCAAAACAAAATTAAGATCCCAGGTAGGAGTAGGAGCCCTC
Organism: Protopterus annectens; assembly: GCF_019279795.1. Lineage (NCBI taxonomy): Eukaryota > Metazoa > Chordata > Ceratodontiformes > Protopteridae > Protopterus > Protopterus annectens. The sequence continues at coordinate 1,064,443,465 of NC_056743.1, forward strand.
CGTGGGGTCTGATATTCTTTGCCCCTCTAAGAAACTGTTTAACCAATGGATGTGAAAATAAAGGAGGGTCACAATCATAGTGAGCAGAAATAGCTGCAGCATGCACTTTTACAGAAGAGAAGGACAAACCCTTGTCCAATAAAACAGTCAAATATTGCAATGTACTACTCAAATTAGGCAATTCGACATCAAAGCCTTTAGCTGAACTCCAAAGAAAAAATCTCTTCCATTTACCAGCATAAACTTTTCGAGTACTAGGACGCCTGGCTTCCAAAATAACATCCAAAACTTGTTGAGGGAGCTGAAGGTCCTCCTTCTCTAAAACAGAATGCGCCAGGCTGTCAGGTGCAGGGAGTGCACCCTGACATTGAGAAAATGATTGTTTTCCTGAGACAATAAGTGAGGAATCTGTGGCAATGGCCAAGGTGGTACATGAATTAAGCTCCTCAACAGAGGGTACCAATGCTGACGAGGCCAATCCGGTGCTATAAGGATCATGCAAGGTTTGTCCCTCCTGACTTTCAACAGCACCTTTGGAAGAAGAGGCAAAGGAGGAAAAGCATACACGTGAAGGTTGCTCCAACTGAAGGATAGTGCATCTATTTTCCAGGCTTTCGGATGAAATAGCCTTGTGCAAAACAGTGGCAGTTGGAAATTCAGAGGAGAAGCAAACAGATCTATGTCCAGAGTTCCCCAAGCCATTGACAACTGAAGAAATACCTGAGGGTCCAATTTCCATTCGTGAGGATCCACAATCTGTCTGCTCAGAACATCTGCTAAAGAATTTTGTGCTCCTGGCAGAAACTGTGCTCGAAGAGTGATGTGTAGATTCAAAGCAGTTTCCCACAACAGCATTGCTTGTCTGCAAAGAGGGTAAGAATGAGTTCCCCCTTGCTTGTTGATGTACCACATGACAGTCGTGTTGTCTGTTCGAATCAACACCAGTCCTGGTTGAAGTAGGCTTTTGAATCCCTCCAAAGCAAATTGAACTGCCAGCATCTCTTTCATGTTGATATGCAAGTGAAGTAGCTCTGGGGCCCAAAGGTCTTGAATCCATTTTCCTCTGAAATGAGCTCCCCAGGCTGACTCCGAGGCGTCTGTCGTTAATATCTGACTTGCCTCTGGTTGGGTCACAGAGAGCCCCTTGTTTAGGTGACATTCCTGAGCCCACCACAGAAATTCTCTCTGAATGCAAGGTAGAATCCGAATGACAGTGTCCAAATCGTGGCAGTGTTGAGTCCAAACGTTCTTGAGATACCATTGTAGCTTCCTCATATGCAGTTTGGCATTGGGAAGTACTAGAATGCAAGATGCCATGAATGCCAAGGCTTGAAGGACTGTCCTTGCAGTCAGCCTGGACATTACTGATAGCTGTTGGAAGTATAGGTGAAGATTCCTTTGTTTGTCCGGGGTAAGAAATGCCATCTGAGCAGCTGTATTCAGTTTCACACCCAGAAAACACATCTCTTGTGAGGGTACTAGACTGGACTTTATTTCATTCACAGAATACCCTAGGCATCTGAAAACTGTCATTACATACTGCAGATGTTGAAGAAGTTCGTGCTTGCCTTGAGCCAGAATCAAACAATCGTCCAGATAAGGATAAATTTGAATTCCTGCTAGCCTGAGAAAAGCTATTACTGGAGCCAGGACTTTCGTGAATACCCTGGGCGCAGTAGACAAGCCAAAGGGCAATGCAGAGAACTGATAATGCAAATTCCCATTCCGAAACCTCAGGAATTTCCTGCAACTGGGCCTGATAGGAATGTGAAGATAGGCCTCTTTGAGATCCAGAGTCACCATCCAGTGATCTTTGCCCAGCATAGGTAACAGCTGTTGCAGTGTTAACATCTTGAATTTTGGAATTTCCAGAAAGGTATTTAGAATGGACAAGTCCAGAATTGGTCTCCAAGTATTTCCTTTCTTTAGCACTAAGAAAAGACGGGAATAAAACCCCGTGCCTCTTTCTGCAGAAGGTACTTCCTGTATTGCTTCCAACTGAAGCAGAGAAGAAATTTGAGTCTGCGCTTCCAGTCTTTGCTGACGAGGCACATCCGGCATACCTTTGAAAGGAGGGAATGTGTGAAAATAAAATTTGTAGCCTCGATTTATTATGTCCAATACCCAGTTGTCCTGGGTAACCAAATGCCAATTCCTTTTGAAAAATCTCAGTTTTCCTCCTAGAGGGGCTGCCAGCAAGGCAGAGTCCAGCAGCTGAAGACACGGGTCATTGGGTCTGTTTCCGAAAGGACTGACCCCTGCCCTCCCCAGCAGAAGGGGTAGAAGAACTCAAAGACCTAGAAGTAACAGGGCCCTGAGAGGAAGCCCTACCCCTACCTCGCCTCGACCTGCCCCTAGACTGATAATACGAAGAGGGGAAAGACCAACCCTTAGCAGGCCAATTCCTAGTGAACTTAGGGGGCTGAACCTGTAAAAAATCCTTAACTGTCTGCATAGACTTAGATTTTTCCTCCATTTTTTTCAAAACTGATTCTACTGGAGGACCAAAAAGAACATCAGATTGCAGAGGAGCATCCATAATTCGAGCCTTAACATGCTCTGACAAGGTCTGATCTTTAAGCCAAGCATGCCTACGAATAACTGAACTAGTAGCAGCCACCCTGGAAGAAGCCTGTAAAGCATCAAAACCACACTGCAAAGAATGCTTACCAACTTGGTCTGAAGCATGCACTAAATCCTGCAGCTCCTTACATTCAATACCTTCAGCTAAAGCATCTACTTTACATTTCAATTGGCCCAGCAAATAATTTTGATACCGGAGCATATGAAACTGACAATTTAAAGCTCTCATAGCCAAAGTGGAAGAGGTATACAGTTTCTTACCACACCTATCTAGGGCCCTAGCATCCTTGTCCAGAGGAACTGGATTTCTAACCACAGAAGCCCTAACCCCTTTGGGGCCTTGAGTAATAGTTTCTGGATCAGCCCTAGGACTCTTATACAAGTACTTGTGAGCTTCCGGAACCCTGTAGTATCTATCTGGTTTAACCGGGGCAGGAGGCAGAGAATCTGGGTTAAGGAGAGCCTCAGAAAACACATCCTGAACAACATCCAGTACAGGGGGAATAGCCAAGGGCCTATGCTGAGGCAAAAACAAGAATTCCCTTAGTCTTTTACGAGAATCAGAATAATCCTGGCCCTCCCATTTGAAATGTTCCCTCATGGAATGCAAAGTCTCAGAGAAAGAAAAATCTTCTGGAGGGGACGCAGAGGGAGTAGAGTCCTCAGCCTCCGAATCAGAATAAGGAGGGAAATCCTGAAGTTCTTCTACAGAGGAATCTGACTCACTGGAAGACTGAACCAAACCCTCCAACTCTGTCTCTACCCTGGGCCTCTTCGCAGGGGGGGGCATAGAACCTCTAATTAAAGTAATCAAATCTTCAGCCATCTTTAACGTGCTTTCTAGGAGCTGGACCCTGGGGACTAGCACCAGCAGGGGCAGACTTAGACTTAGAATGGGCTCTGCTCTGAGAAGGAGGAGGCCTAACTACCCTATGAGGGGAGGGAACCACTGACATTAGAGAAGCACCCTCAGCCTGGCCTAACACAGGAGAAGCCACTTCCTGTAGTAACAAAGGCTCCCCTTGAGACTCAGGTAAACCTTCAGAAGGAGCCGCAGAAGTAGCCAGTGGAACAACAGAACCGGCGTCCGGAGTGGACGCCTCATCCTGTTTGGACCGCACAGACTTTTCTTTGCGTTTCTTAGAAGAACCAGTCGTCGGAGAATCCGACGGCATGTTATAATTACAACATTTACCAAACACCAGCCTAGCACAGTCCAGCCGACGTTTAATAGTACGCTTGTTAAAAGTAGCACAAAAGCGACACCCAACAACGTTGTGTTCAGGCCCTAAACAAGGAATGCAGAGTGAATGGTAATCCCTATGAGGAATCTGTTTCCCACAAGAAATACAGTTATTAACTTTTTCTGACATCCGTCAATACTGAGGCAAGAAAAAGACAAAAGTGTCCCCAACGGGGTACTTAGCCCAACTTGGTCTCCGGTCTGAAACTCGAAAACCGACAATTCCAGAACGCCAAACGGCACTTGCAAATGCTGCTTCTGCTTAGGACCACGCGGCAAGAAAGACTGAGGTTATGGCGTCGGTCATGCGCATTTGTACTGGCACGTACTGATGTCAGTCTCGAGCGCCGATGACCGACGCCGGTTCTAGCCCTTTGGTATTCGGGCCGATGGTGGACAGCGGAATACCCGTATGTCACGACTGCAGCAATGGGAAACGAAGAACATCATGTTTTTCTGCTAAGGTAATGCACCTGCTTTTTATATCTATTTTTGTTTTTTCTCTGCGAAATCTCAGTCACAACCGCATTTATTAGTCTTTTCATTTATCAGTAAAGCTTTATTTGCTTCTGAAATCTACAGTATCTGAATATTATGTGCACATAAAACAATGAATATGTGTCTATGTCTACAGCTATATCTATTTATGTTTACATGTATAATTGTTATCAAACCCAAAAACTCAGCAGGAGAAGCCATATTTTCATGTACCATATCTAAACTTTGGAACAATCTTCCACCCTCTATAAATACCCTACCTTCCAGCAGCCTTTTCAAGAGTGCGCTCAAATTCCACTTAAATTTGCACTGGCTTTGTCCTTGTTCTAATCCAGACTAACAACCTCAACCTTACCCCCCCCCCCCCCAGACTCTTAACATAACGATACTACTGCCACTACTAACCACTGTCAGAAATAGCTAGTTGTCTTTATATACTTTAACATCTTGTCTGAAAACTTTGTTACTAATATTATAAACGACGAGAAACTATCTTAACTTACATTTACTGTATATACTGTTCATAATCAATATCTTGTTATTGTATTAAAGCCAACAACCTGTAATGTTGTTTATTATTGCTGCAACTTTGTATCTCTATTTATCAAGTACATGATGTGGAGCTTTTCTCCCCGGGCATCTGCTGAAAAAGGACCTGCATCCAGTCGGAATTTTCCGGTAAACAAATGTAAATAAATAAATATAGCTACGTAGGTTCATAGGTAGGTACTAGGCTATTGGCCCTAGGGCCTATATAAGCCTAGCCAAAAAGGTACTCTGGCTTTTGCCACCCAAGAAAATTATTTTCCTGTATTCCTGTCGAGCAGAGCCACAGAGGTGGTCCACAGGGTGAATTTCCTTTTTCCCATCCAATCATCAAGATTTTTCTTGAAGAGTGCTAATGAGGAGCTTTTTTTGATATAGATAGGTAGTGTGTTCCAAAGTATGGGAAGTCTCTGGGACAGGAATCTATCCCTCCAGCATGTTCTGTTTATTGTAGTGACAAGGTTTAGGTCCCTAGAGCTTGTAGCTCGGAGGGATTGGGATTTCTTTAAGTGGAGCATGTCCAACAGCTCTGGATTTGACATAGCTTTGTATGTTAGACAGAGATTGCCTCTGAGTAGGCGATATGCAATGGAGTAGAGCTGGAGTTTTTTGAGATGGTCTGTATAGGGCATCTGTTTGAGGTTGGTAATCCTCTTTGTGAGGTATTTCTGCGGCCTTTCCAGTTGTTGTAGATGTCTTGTGAGGTATATACCAAAAGGGGAGTTGTACTCTATAATGGGTCTAATGAGTGATGAGTAGAGGGGAACTATGACCTCTTTTTTCTTGGATGAGAAACCTTTTGTGATGAGGTGTGCCATGTAGAAGGATTTCCTGACTACTGTGGCAATGTGATTATCAAAGGAGAGACTACTGTCCACCTGTGTCCCAAGGTCTCTTATCACACTTTCAGTGTTAAGTAGACTACCACCTATGTGGTAGCTCATGGGTACAGAGTTTTTACCAAAGGGGATGACAATCTACTTTTTGGCATTGAGCTTGAGGCCATGGCTTTGACATCAGGCATCTGTCTCCGTGAGGCCCCTTTGTAGGATATCCACATCATTAGGAGTTTCGATTATGACTCCTAGTTTGCAGTCATCTGTGAACTTCATTAGCCAAAGACCTTCTGTGTTAGCCTGTACTTCAGAAAAGTAGATACCAAACAGGAGAGGACCCAGGACTGAACCCTGTGGTACTCCACTTGTCACTGGTCTGAAGTCGGATTTGGAGTCTGCTACTTTCACAGTGTGGGTTCTGTCAGTGAGCCAGTTGGCAACCCATCTTGTGACATAAGGATTTATACCTAGTTTAGTGAGTTTATCTATAATTCCAGAGTGGGGGATGGTGTCAAAAGCCTTGGCGAGATCTAGATAGGCTGTGTGAACCACCTTACCCTTGTCTATGGCTTTGGTGACCACTTCAAGGAAATCTATCAGGTTTAGGAGACATGATCTGCATTTTACAAATCTGAACTGGGTGGGGTCCAGAGTTTTGAGATTACCAGTGTCTTTGTGTATAAGATCCATGATGATACATTCCATGGTCTTGCAGACCAGGCTCGTTAGGCTAATGGGACGGTAGTTCCCGGGGTCCGTGGTGGCTCTCCCTTTGTGGAGTGGGATAACCGTTGCTGTGCACCATTCAGTAGGCACAAAGCCTGAGGTGAGGCTATGATTGAACATGGTGCTTAGATGGGGTGCCAGTTTTATTTATTTATTTATTTTTATTTTTACATTTGTTGACCAGGCTAGTCTAGCTGGATACATGTCCATTTTCAGTAGAGACCCGGGGAGAAAAGCTCCACTATGAGTACAAGTAAACAGTACAGTACTAAAATGCAGACAAGAAAAACAAGATTTTTACATAACAAAGTAGAAGTAAATATACTTTACATAACTAAATATACTTTTCATAACAGAGTAGAACTAAATATACTTTACAATTATTAACAAGCTATAGTTCCAAGTATTTTGAGGTAGAGACATGGTTATACATGGTATATAGGAAAGGGAAATTTAGTAGTAACATTAGTAGGCTGAACAAAGAAAATTCTCAGGGGTTAATAAGAGGTATACAATAGGCATTTAAAAGAATGGTAGATATAAAAAATGAGGGAGGGAGGTTCTAGTCAGGATTTGCACAAGGGCATAGCCAGTGAGTTTGAAGATATTCTTTAAGTTGCTTTTTGAATAGTAATGTAGAGGAGAGAGATGACAGATTAGTGGGAAGTAGATTCCACGTTTTCCCTGCAGTATTAGAGAACAGTGTATCCCCAGCCTTGTTTTTGGATGTATGTCTAGTTACTAGTAATCTGTTAGCTGAGCGAAGGGTTGTGAGATTTTTATAGGGGGTAATAAGACTAGTTAGTATTGGAGTATTACTAGGATGATAAAGGATTTTGTGTGTGATAAGGAGTTGTTGAAATATTAGTTGATTTTGGAGTTCTAGCCATCTTAGTAGTTTTAGATTATGACAGTGGTGGGTTCTATATGAAGAGTTGGTGGCAAATCTGGCTATGTCGTTATAAGTGGTTGCCAGTTTGTTAAGGTTGCTTTTAGAGAGATTAGTATAAATGGGAGAGGCGTAGAAGAGGGTAAAGATGAGATGGGTGTGGGCAATATTAGTTCTAGCTATAGGGGTAAGGTAGGGTTTAATTTTGTAAAGGGTGCCTAGCTTTCTGTTAACTGACTTTATGGTGGTATTGATGTGTGAGTCGAAGGTAAGATTATGGTCTATGGTTACACCTAAGAGTTTGGTGGTAGGTTCAGGAGTTATAACAGTACCATTATTTGATGTCACTCTGACATTAATTTTTGAGGACTTTTGTATTGTAGGATTGAAGAGCAATAATTTAGTTTTTTTGGCATTCAGGAGAAGGCAGTGCTGTAGGAACCAGCTTTCCACTTTATGGAATACATTTTGAGTAAGGGATTGGAGTTCTGTTATGAAAGTAGCTGAGCAAATTAATGTTGAATCATCTGCATATTGTATGCAGGTTGCTTGCGGAATGTTTACATGTAGATCGTTAATAAAGATAGAGAATAGGATAGAGCCCAGAATAGAACCCTGAGGAACACCAAGGATAACAGAAGGTGTGAGGAAAGTTCATTGCCCTAGAGCACAGCTTGTTGTCTGTTTTCTAGGTAAGAGTTAAATCAGTGTAGTGCCTAAGTATCAAGGGAGAGGGATTTAAGAATACCCAAAAGAAGCTTTTGAGAGGTCAATAAAGAGTGCAGATGATAGGGTGTTGTTATTACGATTTTTTGTTGATATGGTCAGAAAAGGATAGGAGGGCATTAGTTGTGCTGTGGAATGGCCTAAAGCCATGCTGACATCTGGCAAGTAAGGTGTTGTGGAGAAGGTGGTTAAGAAGCTGTTGGTGGATGCACTTTTCCATTATTTTTGCTAGTGGAGAGAGGAGGGCTATTGGGCGAAAGTTTGAGAGTTCAGTAGAGTCACCACCCTTGTGAAGGGGAATTATATGGGAAATTTTCCAAATGGAAGGGATTGATCCTTCGGTAATAGTTCTGTTTAAGAGTATGGAAATGGGATAGGCTATGACTTCTGCTGATTTCTGTAGATATTCGGCTGGAAAGAGATCTGCCGAAGGAGTGCATGGTTTAAGTTTATGGAGGAGGGAGCGAATAAAGGATGTAGATACAGGTTGTAAATGAAATGAGGGAGATAAGTTAGTGATAGTAGGTGATAGACGTGTGGTAACAGGGGGTAAAGAATTGGCTAGGGATTGGATGGTATCAGTAAAGAAGGTATTGAAGGCATCAGCAATAAGCTTAGGCTTATCCTGGGCGGAACCTGATGGGATTGGTGTTTTGGAACGACCTGGGTGTATGAGCTTGTTTATACCTGACCAGAACTTTTGTGGTTTGTGCTGGTGGATATGTTGGAGTTGAAAGTAAAAGTTTTTTTTGTCATGAAGCACAGATTTTTTGGTAGAGTTTCTCAATTGTCTAAATTGTAGGTGGTCTGCCGGATTTCTTGTGGTTCTCCATTAGGCCCAAATCTTATTTCTTAATGGGATTTTTTGTCTAGTTTCATTTGTAAGCCATGGAGCAGTTTTTGTGCAGATTCTGATAGAGTGAATAGGGGCATGGTAGTCTAAGATTTGTAGGAATTTGGTGTTGAAGTATAACACTCCTTCTTCAAGTTGTAAGTATTTTAGCAGAGACCAGTCACATGCTTTCAGTTTGGTTTGGAAGTTTTCAAGATTAAAAGTTTTATTAAACCGAATAGTTCTAAACAAGTTAGTGTTAGGAATGGTGATCTTGTGTCTATGTAGAAAGGTTAGTGAGTGGTCACTAATGTCATCTGAAAGGATGCCTGCTTTATATAATGAGCGATGATTGTTAACTAGGATGCAATCTAAGGGGCTTTCTTTGGTATTAGGTTTATGGGTTCTAGTGGGGGAGGTAATTATTTGGCAAAAGCCGTATAGGTTAACATGGGTTGTAGGGTTATGTGAACTACAGGTATTCCAGTCAGTATTAAAATCACCCAGTTCTATAGTTTCTTGGGGGTAGGTAAGTGGAGAGCCAGCTAAGGATATTTTCGTGAGTATTGATGTTATTTCCAGGGAGAAGATAGGAGCATATTAAGTAAATGTATTTAGAGGTATTGATTTGAAGCTTTGCTGTCAGGATTTCAGCATTACTACAGTTGGGAAGCTGTGTATCAAGAGTAGTGACTTGTAGCCCAGACTTGTAAAGGATGGCTACACCTCTACCTTTTTTGGCTTTGCGATCTATTCTGAGAATGTTGTATCCAGGTGGGGTAATTTCATTATCTTGGGTTGTAGGTTTTAGCCATGTTTCTGTAAGGCATAGGATGACAAAGGAATGCACATCTAGGAGTGCATGAAGGTGGGTGATTTTATTATTGATGCTATGAATGTTTAGATGAGCTATTAGGAGAGAGTTAGAACATTTTGTATGGGTGTAAGAGGTGGAGGGAATGAAGGTTTGGGGGTTAGTGGTATCAGTGTTGTTGGGGCCAGGATTGGGGTGAATGTCACCATCTAATAGGGGGTGTAGTTGAGGTGTGATTGTGAACTTTAAAGTTTTGGAGAAGATATAAGGAGATTTTCTGGATTGATGGTAGGTAATATGGGTTAGTCTGTGATACTTAGGAAGTAGATAGGAGGGTGTTGATGTGATGTTTATATAGTTAAGGAGGATGCTTGAGTTACTAGTAGAGTATGCTGGAAGGGGTGGTGAAGGTTATAGATACAGAGATGTTCATAGGCTGCTAGTATATTGGATATAGATAGAAGAGGAATAATAATGAGAAGGAGTAATAGTGTTTGGCGTGTAAGCATATTAATAATGGCCATTTTAAGGTGATAGATAAAGATAATAATTGAAGTGTTGAAGACTTAGAGTGACAGTAAGTTTAAAGGAAACGGGTTGGGGTTGAGAGAAGGTAGGAGGTGGGATGTAATTGAGTGAGTATGTTTCTGAGAGGATGTGAGTGTTTGTGTGATTGGTATATAATCAGATAATGAGAAGAGGTTGGGGATTGGGTAGTAATGGAAGGGGTGTGGTTGGTAGAGGTATATGTTTAGGTGCACTGGGGGTGGGTGAGATTTGGGGTAGGGTAGAGAAGCGGAGTGAGCCCGCAGGGCAAACGAAGTGGGTGGACCCAATCAGTGAATGGCTAGAGAGAAAAAACAATCAATAAGGTAAGGAGGCAGCAGCTAAGTTGTAAGGAAGAACAGAACAAGCAAGCCTATAGCATAAAATGCTAAGGTGCTAAGGGTAGTAGAAAGAGTAGTGAAGACAGAGCTAGGGATCAAGAAAAAAGTGAGAAGGGGCTATTTCAGATGGAAAAACCTCAGGGAGAGAAAATGCATGAATGCAGACTTGGTCCTGAGTATGTGGTGCCACCTAGCGGCGATAGTGAGAAATGGCTACCGGCGGGGGATCCCGCAATGTGGTAACCTGTTGTAGCCTTAGGGTAGAATAAAATAATATCTGTTGGGGCGAGGGTGAGAGGCGGGCTGCAGTCGGCTGCTAGCACACTAGAGACAAATAAATCTACTTGCAGGGTAACTAAACAGTAAGAAAAAAAGCATGTATACATTTAGGTAGTAAGGCAACATACACTTAACATACACTTGTAAGAGGGAATAAATTCACTGTAGGGCACATTTAGAAGAACGGAGCTTCAGGCAATTAATGGAGATAAGCCTCTATTCAGTTTGATGTGGTTATGAGGTTCCGAGACTACCACAACACAGGGGGAGTACCTGAGGGTAGAGTGGCTGTAAAATAAAGAGACAGGACACATCTAAGTAAGGCAGGTGAGGAGAAACACAGGAGACAATACAGAAGAAAATATTAAGCTCAACACTAAGAGTTAGGCAGCAACTGAAGACAGAGGGTGGGGGGAATACTAGTCAGACATACAACCATGAAGGGACAAGACCAAGTGTAAAGGACAGTTTCCCCTTGAACCCACAGAAGAGCGAACACCCATCAAAACTATAGGGCAGGCAAGAAGATTTGAAAGGAGGTACCCACACCAATTAGTCGCACAAGAGCAGTACAAATAAAGGATATAATAGAAATCAAAGGAGAAATAGCAAGAGCAAAATGCTAGTTATAATACATTAGCAGCAGAGGTCGCAAAAGGCATAAACACAGTAGCAGTAGATTAAAATGCAACCGGACATGTCTTAAAAACACGCTAATAACTAATAGCATGCACAAAACAGTGCTAAATGCTAAACAATATAAAACACTTAGATGATGTCAGCAATTCACTTTGAAAATCATGAGCAAATACTGTAAGCATGAGCACACTAGCAGTAACGGTAAGTGCAACTGGAATTGTTTTTAAAACGCACACAGTAACGGATTACAAGCACAAAGCAATGTTAACAATGCTAAGAATATAGAGCATTTAAACACCTCTAAACAAGTTATTTTTTGGTATCAAGAAACAAAATACTGTAGGTTAGACTGACATAAGCTGGCTGAATCAATACAGTGACTATAGCAGGCATATTAATGCTGTGAGGTCAAAAAGCATTGACCGTAGATAAGCATTACGTATACTAACAAGTACACGCTAAAGCAAGGGGGAAAGTGTGGCCTCCTCGCCAAAGCACTATAAAAACACAGGTTAGCAAACAAGGACACAAAATAACCAAGCAGTATATATAATCCAAGATAACAAAGGTTCTATACACATGCTACACAAGACTATCACTATGTTAAACCCTTACCAGTAGTTCATTCTGCAGTTTGTGTAGAACGCAGCCTGGGATGTTGTCAGGTCCCATGGATGCTGTGTTCTTGGCTTTGGAGAGTGTGTTTTTTACCTGTTCAGCCATGATTACAGGAACTTTGCATTCTTCTGGTATAGAGATGGGCCATTTATATCTATTATCTATATCTATAGATAGATATTTATATAATATCCATATATAGACAGATAAATGGATATAGCTCTATCTATATATGGATGGCTATAGCTATAAGTCAATTTCTTTAAGAATCAGACTACAAGTATGCACATTTTTCCTCAGCTGTTCCTGGTGGTATCATAAACTAGTTGATATCAGTTTTAATAACTTTTCAAATAAGTCTAAGTCGGTTGCAGTTTAGAGTGTTTGTAATATTTATACCTGGATTATAAAAACTTTTAATAAAAATGGTAATATAGTTTATTAGGAAAAAGGAACGATGGGTGATGTCATGTTCTGTAAATTAGGCACAGTGGTTGTTTAATGAATTCTAAGTACATTCTAAGAAGTACACTGAAATAAAAACTGTAGCTGCCATATGCTTATCTGTGCTATTGCTATATATTGAGAATATTGAGGAGGTTAATGGTCAGTTATACTGTTCAAAAGTTAATGATTAGTGCATGTGAAATACTTTAAAAGACAGCTATCCTTTGAGTAGGCTCTGTATATTTATGTTCACAGATTTGTAGTTTCATAAGAAAGTGCAAGGCACACAGTCTACAAACCATTTTAAGCATAGCCAAAAAAATACATATTCAGACATTCAAACATTTCTAACACCCTCACTGAAGACAGCACAAGATAGTGTGGAAGAGAATTTGAGGCTGCCTATCTAATTATCCAGGTTTATCTTAAAGGAGCTATACGGGTACTCTGCTTGACCTGCAGTGGAAATTTATTCCAGAGATGGGAATACATCAGGAAATGGCTATATCAAGCCGAAATGTCAGACACAGAGTTTCCATATCATTTCTCAGATAAGTGCTATGGAATCTTTTATGTCCACTTGAGTTATCAGAAGCTTAGGCAGATAGGTCTTCAGTTTACCATCTCATCCAAAGGATGGCACCTCAGGAAAATGACTCCCACTTATGTTGCACTGTGGTGTCAGTATTGAAAAATTAATCCAAGCACATGTGAAATCAGTAAAGGCCAGTGAAAATAATTAAAGGGTCACTCTGTCTTTAAAAAACATTGAACTGGAGAATAAAAAGGACAGGCTTCTGATTTTGCATCAAAACAAGTATGCCATCTGTTGAACTACTGGCACTGACTTAATTTCTTTGTTTTGTTTACAACAGGACTGTAGTCACCACTTAATCTGAAATTCTGTAATGTTAGCTTATACTTCAGGAATTATAATGTTAAGAAAACTTTGCATCAAACACTTCAACAGAGAAAACAAACAAATTCCACAGCAAATGCATATAGGGCAAAAATACAGCAACCTTGGCTATGCATTGTGCCATCTGGAAAAAAAAAAAACTTCCTTGATAAAGGCATCATAGGAGACATGCACCCTTTAAGGATAGAAACTTGTTCCTGTTCAATGGCTTTTAAATACATGGTAGCCTTTTACTTATTTGTATAGACCTTTACTGATGTGCTCATACCAATAAAGACAGTCTTTTAGTTATAGACATGCTTTCTGCCACAGTAACTGCTTAAAATGCTTGTTTCTTTGAGAATCATCCAAAACCTAAACCTGCAGTGTTGCCTCACAGGTGATAACATCGTCATATTTTTTATTTAATAAAACCTATTTCACTTTAAGGTAAACTGCTGCTGTTTTAAATGGTCTTTTTAAAGTCTTTCAGAGTAAGTTGAGATTTTACCAACACACTCTACAGATGGAATAAAAGTGTTTTGTCTTTATTTTTATTAGTCTTGCAATTCATTCAAGTATGTCTTGGGCTATTTCCTAAGGTTTATGGCATTTTCTTTGTAATCCTATGTCCTTTTGATCCACAAGGATTCTCCTTTTCATATCTGTTATTAAGTCTGAGTATATTTGCCAACAGATTCACTGAATTAACCATGAAACTCAACTGAGCCGTGTGGTATCCACTTGTCACAAATATCAACAGTAATTGTATTACCTGTGTTTGCTGGCTTTTTTTGTCCTCCCCAGCAGAAATACTGCACCTATGTTACCGTCCTCTTTCCTTCCTCAGGCCCCACAGCTTCACAATCAGCCTCACATCAAGGACTGCAGCAAAGGCCATGTTGAAATCTCTGCATACTGTGTTTATGTTGTGCTCTGTGTCTACTTTTCAGTAGCCATTTCATTGTATTAAAAGAGATTAGCCAGCAACTATTTTAAGAACATGTTTATTTGAATCTTGCAGTATATTTCTTTTTGTGAATGTCTTCAAATCATCATTCAGAGGCTTCACTAACTATAATCTTAGGTAGGATGTCAAGCTTTCTGGTTTATTTTCCTCAGTGCCCTCTTATGCAGGAAAACATGTTTAGCATGTTACTGTCATCAAGAACTCAGCCACTGGTAAATCACAGGTCAAATATTCTAGTAAACATGTCCACCAGTTCACTAGACAGTATTTACCACTCTTGGTCGAAGTCTTTTGGATCCTATTGTAAGAATTGATAATACTGTACTGTACTGTAATTAGCTGGAAACACTATATGCAATGAGATTGAGAAATGAGTCTTAATTAACCAAGCTGGTGCTGAACAGGTGCCAGTCTTTCCGTTATGGACCAAGTCTTGTACACTTTTCAGAATGAATTCTCCAAACACTGTAATTCATTTAATAAGGTTTTATTAGATGTTCACAATATCTGAATACTGTCTTCATTAACCGTACTGATGAACAGTTCCAGTTGCTGCACATCATATTCTGATTGTCCTGAGCAACGTAAACTGACATAGTCTCTAGATGACCTGTTTTCTATACTCATGATTTCTCTGAAGTAACAGGTCGAACAAACTTACTAACCTTAACTGAACAGCTATCTTGAACACAACATATTTTATTGCTTCAGTCCAGTATTTCATTTACTTTTTCTAACCTTGGTCTCAAGCTTTGTCTTGTATGTAAAAACATTCTGTAGCTGACAAGATTATATCTTTCCCTTGAGCAAAAAACATTCTGTCTGCATACTTTATGCTTATCTTTTCTTTTTAATAAACTGTCTTCCATGTTTGGCCAACAAGGTTATTTTCCTTTCTGCTTATGCATAAATGAAACACAATTTATTTTACCCTTTAGCCAGTCTAATATCTAATAAATGGAAATCCCTAATCTAACACCTGTTATGTTTCTCCCTGTCATCACTGGTAAACATTTCCTCGCTACATTGCTTTGAATTTTCACACCACTCCAGAAGTCCTTTTCATTCCTTATCCAGTCCCACACTTTGTGGTCTAACACCTTCAGAGCAGAAATACTTGCCATGTACCTCTTTTTCTTCCAGTGTTGCTTCCAGAATGTTTTTTTTTTTAACATCAGGGTTTGGGTGTTTACCTCTTCTTTTCAGTGCTGAACTCCCCAAACTGTTTTTTCCTATTAAATCACTTCTGCCAGACATTGTCCATACCCATCAAAGATCACTTCTCTGCTTCTATTTTTATCATTTCATTATCCCTTCTGAATAAAGTATACTTGCCTTCATTATGTATACATATATCCATATATAATAGATATTGTAATGGACCTCTTATGTATTTTTATTTGTTCTAATAATGTTTCTGTTTACATTGTAGCTGTTTTTTAAATAGAGCTTTTCTCCCTGGGCCTCTGCTGAAGAAGGGCTATTCAGCTCAGTCAGATACAACCGGTGAACAAATGTAAAATATAATAAATAAAAATAAAATATCTTATTTTCTACAGTGCTGGTTTAACCTGTCTCATTTATCACTTCTCTGGAAACCAGGGCAGTTTTCTACAGTTTTGTTACTGTGTCCAGCAAAATTGTCAAGTGCCCCTTAATTCATCATATTGTGAATTCTCACAACTTGCTATCTAACACTTCCTTGTCATATCATCTACCTTTCTTTTAAGTGTCTATATTGGTTTAATCTGTCCCCTTAAAATACCAAGCTTTGTACCCTCTTGCTCTAGATAATTGTTGTGAACTATATTTTAACTTGGTCATCCTCAAAGTGGGGTTAACTTATACTGACATCATTGATCTAATTATCATTTAATAGAAGTAATTAGAGTACATATCCATTTCATCAACTCACATATTGATCTGTTTGTTCCTTTAGGGCTCCCTCTAGGGTTACTTGACTTCATTAACATTGAGATGCTGGTATACTTCACCTGTCAGTAACTTATTAATGTTCACAACCATCACCGGTTCCTGCTTTCATGCTTAGCTATTTAGTTTCTTCACCAAACTTTTCACCTTCTAGTTCTACTGTTCCAAGGGGTACCTACACCATTTCCAAACACCAGGACCCTACTCCACTGTTGTCATCCTAAATATTCATTTTCCCTTCTTCCTCTACTCTTGTGTCCCTCACAAGACACTAACTGTTACTCCATTACCTTGTTTTCTTATCTGTCCTTTTCAAGGACTTCTGTATGCTAGCAGTATCATGTCTCAAAATGTATGCTTTTTATCCAAGACTTGGGGACCTATTCGTAAACACTGGTGCAGAGTGGAGTCGAGTTGGTATGTAGTATACCTGCACCAAAGCCTTTAGCAATTCATGTTAACTAGTCTTTCCCCACTGTGCTCTAGATATGGAGTACATATGCACATTTATCCCTCCTAATCATATACAGTTCAGCCAGGTAGCAGCACTGGATTACAGGCTGTTCTCAATGGGGGTAACCTATGAGGCAGCAGAAACTTACTTTACAAAGTTGGAGACCTTGGCATTACAGCAATCATCCTCTCCAGCTAACATGTAACTAAACAATATATTAGCACTGGAGAAATAAATAACTAAATAAAATCAGCAGTCTGTTGCATGATAGGAAAATCTCTGTCAGTAGCAGAGTTCCCTTCAGCACACTCAAACCAGCCATGTTGACCAAATCTGTTCCATCTCAACACAATGATATTGGAAAGATTCTGCCAACTGAAATTTATACAACCAGAAATCCTCTCATTCCTGTATTACAGGTAATGTCTGTAGCTCTACAACCATGCCTAAATGTGAAATCTTTACAAATCACAGTCAGGCATGGCAGCAGTGGACAGCACAGAAAAGGACATCTACATACAAAAATATGCAAAGCATACTATTGTACCTAGATGCTGCATACTGTACTGCATTCTGATGTCATGCAGTACAGTATAGTGCAACAGATGTTTGACTATAGAGGGGGTGGGATGGAATGCAGCACCTGAGCACTTTGTATGCCAATGTGTACAATGCGGTCATGTCTGCAGTTGATAAGGAATGGGGTACATTTGTACTGTGCCATTATGAAACACAATCCATGTCTATAACTCTTGATCTGGTATGACAGCATTTAGAACATAATGCATGAAGCACTTGTATACTTCTGCACACTATATCAATGAATACTAGGGTCCATGATCACTACAACATTTCCATAATCTGCTTTTCATTTAGAAAAATATATATTGTGCAGTGCATTAAACGCATTCAGTGCAGAGATTCCCAGAATCTCAGTCCAGCAGATGATTATATTTTGATGATGCTTTTGAAAGTAACAGTTACATGGGTTATTCATCATTGTTCTTCTATGCTCTGCACCAATATGATAAACAGGGACAGACTTATCTGTGCAGCAATCAGCCTTCAGCACAAATAATTAGTATTATTATTATTAGTTGTGTGTGTGGGTGTGATGACAAATAGATCACAGATTTTGCTTCCACCAGGAAAGCTTGAAAATAATATTACTGATGTCAGAAATCAGCTCACTACTTTGCTCCCTAATATCACCATTGAATCATTGCAAAATGTGAATGTTATTTTTCATTCGTTGCAGTTTCCTGTACCATCCAGACCAGGCTACTTTAAAATAATCATGGCAGTACCCCTTTTCCAGTATCATGAGTCCCATTTGTGAAACTATGAGCCTAAAATAAATAATGTCCTTCACAAGTCTAGTTTAAGGACATTTGTAGGGATGTGGAAAAATGCTGACAGTTGATCAAGTCATTGCTACAACTCTTAGGCCCCCATTTTGTATCCTCTGTATAAAATCATTTATATCTATGTTATTATGCTCTTAACATCTTAAGCAATGCTTTTTGATAGTTTAAACACCACAAATTCCTGCTGCTTTGCCCACACACCCACTGCAGTTCCTATATCACCCAAAGCTAGACCTATTTATGTTGACAGTGGTAGAACTTTGTGCTCTAATGTCACTAGTACCATTAGTGTTACTGAACAGTGCTCAATCTTCAAGCTGATATAGAAATGAAAAACATCTTTTACAAACTATGGGTCACTTTTAAAGAGGTTTATGGGGCTTCTTAAAGTTGTGACCACTTAACAGGTCAGTGCATCAGCCTTCTAAGCCTTTCTCACTTTTGCAATAGTGTTATCTAGTAACTGCAAAATCACCCTTCAGAATGGAATTGTAATGTGTGTTAAATGGAGTCCTTATAAGAGTACTTTGACAGTTTGGTCCAAAATTATTGATACGTATAAAAATAATATGACCTGACTTTAGATGGGTGACCATCTGCATGCAGCTTTTCTAACTGCTACATTTTGTATCCAATTTCTCAGCATCTCAGCACACTTTACTTAGCAAACTGTGACACTGCATGGTCTTTCCAAGAAAGTAGTAAACATACCTTTAAGATAAATTTGTTATACATTTCATCATTTGAGTTTAATCCAAAATCATTGCTAATGGCCAAATCATTGCTATTCCATATTTTCATAGAAAGTATTGCATTGCATCAACTCATCTGCATTTATCTCCCAATGAATGAAGAACAAGGTTCTGCATCACTGAATAGTAAATCTGGGTGACAAAGGCAAATATAAGTATGAGTCTTAATGGGTGGAATGACTGTGTAAAGTATGGAGAATGAAGATGTATCATTATTGAAAACACTAGACTTTTTTATTTCAGGTATTTAACATGAAGTTGGATAGGGATGGACAGTGGGTGGTGTCCATTTACCCTACTTCAGAGATCATACTTGTAACAATAAAGGGTGTCCATCCCTACCCAACTTCATGTTAAATACCTGGATGACCATAAATACAGATAAGTTGATGCAATGCAATACTTTCTAAGAAAATATGGATTGATGACCATAACTTGGCCATTTCATAGCCCATATTTCCAAAGTGCCCTATGTCAGACACACCCCACCTAAGGAACTGTGCCATTCTCACTTTTGCAATAGTGTTATCTAGTGACTGCAAAATCACCCTTCAGAATGGAATTGTAATGTGTGTTAAATGGAGTCCTTATAAGAGTACTTTGACAGTTTGGTCCAAAATTATTGATACGTATAAAATAATATGACCTGACTTTAGATGGGTGACCATCTCTATGCAACTTTTCTAACTGCTATGTTTTGTATCCAATTTCTCAGCATCTCAGCACACTTTACTTAGCAAACTGTGACACTGCATGGTCTTTCCAGGAAAGTAGTAAACATACCTTTAAGATAAATTTATTATACATCTCATCATTTGAGTTTAATCCAAAATCATTGCTAATGGCCAAAGTACTAAACCTCTGTTAAAGAGGTGCTACTTTTCAATAATTAAGACAAGATTTTCAGCTTCCACCTCATAAACTACATTTACTGCCATTGTACAGATCTTTTCCCAAGTAATAATTTTAATATTTGCCTGCAAGTTTGCCTTTCCTAAGTATTTTGTTACTACCTTTATCAATGAAGTATGATTGTAAAATCACCATATTTTATTTTTTATTTTTATGTATTTTGTTGTACACTGAAAATCATGGAGAAAAATGCTGAAAATCACCCAAGATGCAAACCAACTTAGATTTTTTTGAATGGAGATAATTAACATTGGATATTTTCAATGCACTATCTGCAAATTAGAATATGACCATTTCACTGACCCATATCAAGAAAGCAATCGATTTTATTTTTCTGATTCAGCCCAAAAATGCCCTTTCAACCTTAAAAAGAGAGTTCTTTCTTATTATGAGATAACATCAGCACTATGTGTGAAAATGTTTGCTACATACACAGAACCAGATCATGGTTAAATGGAGCCATAGTGAGGGTAATGGGCTAGGGCCACCCTCCCCCGCAGCAATTTCAGTGTCCCATTACTTGTCTGTCACTACCTAATTACCATAAATACTGTTACAGCCTGGCAGCCTGCATAATATTTTCTTCTTTTCTTTTACAATGATTTCAGAAATTTGATTTAAAACCTTTATTTCAAATATTTTTAAGAACAAACACTGATGGGCATTTGCTAAACACAGCAAAACAATTACACACTGAAAACAGACTTTAGCATGGGAAACAGTAAACTTCTCTTTCGTTCAAACTCACATTAATTGAAAATGCATTGAAACTCAGATTCGCTGAAAATGCATCTGGCTAGTGGTTGATTATGAGCACATTTATATCCACAGATTGCCACCTCCAACTCAGAAATTATAGCTACAATTTTAACTGTATCCTTCTCAGATGTCAGTGTCCAAATATTAAGAATAATGACCAAAGTCATATTTCACATTTGTTTCACACAAACATATAATAGTCAAAGTATGCCACCTTAATTCACACACACACATACACATACACACACACACACACACACACACACACACACACACACACACACACACACACACACACACACACACACACACTAATCCTGCAAACTCAGATTAAAGACAGTTTAAAAATGATCACATGATACAAGCATAAGGTACTTTCATCCTCAGAGAGTCCCCCATCCCACTAGCAGTTATAGTCACTTTGTTGACTGTGTATATTCCTTATTGTAATGAAGGAATTAATTACATTTACTTAACTGGTAGCTTTGGATGAACTACATGAAACTGTATAAAGAAATCACTAGCATCGTACCATAAGATCCGATCACATGTAACGCTGTTTACATGTAGCACTGTTTAAATAAATGATATTTATGAGAACATAAGAAATATTAACCAGCTGATAACATATGCTAAGTCAATATGGACAATCTTTGCAGAAGTATGTTATCTGAATAATTCCAAATTAAAGAGAACTATTACTAATACAGAGGTTGCTGCTGGTAAACAACTTTACATTTCAGGGCTTTATCTACAAATGTAGTGCCTAATGCTCTTGAGAAAGAATTGCATATGTTACATTAAAAATGGCGTGCTGGTGATATTGCCATAATATTTCCTCAGCTAGATCAGCAGTGCAATAGGGAATGGCTGGCAAACAGCAACAGGTTCATTGATACTAGGCATGTAGAAATGGAGACCATTAAGAAGCCTAGCCTGAATTCCCAATTGTTCCAAGGCACTGTTTGGTTAAGTGATTTCCTATGTGTTACACAGTAGGTAAATGAAGGTGGAAGGAGTCAGACTATGTACCCTTTCTGCTCATTAACAAGTTGGAACTTTGGTCTCTTGTGCTAACTACCAGAGTACCAGCCTTTATCTAAATGCTAAAATCCTTTGCAATCCGATCTTATAGAGAAGACTGTTTTAGAGTAATATGCAACAATGACTACATAACGAATGCTGTAGATCAGATGATTCTGATCATCACTACAAATAATATAGACTATATAACCTGACAAATGCCAGTCCCATTGCAGTTGTTGGTTACTATAAAGAAGGTATTGCAAAAAAATACATATTACTAAAATGCAATATGTTTGCATGATATTACACAATTCATTCTTGAATGCAATGAATAAAGCAAAACAATTAAAGACTTAGGGACACAGATAGTAACTTAGTCTTTGATCATCACATATCTACAGTAGTGAGGAAATCATTCTATGTTGTGCAACTTATAAGCAAAGGTGTGGCATCTAAGTCCAAGGATGTCATTGTTCCACTGTATTCGACATTCATCAGACACATCATTGAGTACAATGCCCCCCTTTGGTATGTACCTAATCAGGCATATCCAACAATTGGAATGTCCACAGAGGTTCCTCACTAAAAGAATTCAGGGCATAAGTAATATGTCCTATGCAGACTGCCTCAAGGCTCTATCCCTGTATTCTGTCTCCTACAGGCTTTTGAGGGGAGATCTATGCCTGGCATACAGGGCATTGTCAGACTCCACTCTGGTAGACCTCCTGCATATCCACAAAACAAACATAATTAGAATTACCCATTCTAAAGATTAAAACCATGCCTCTGATATAAATAGGACTTGCTGAAGAGATAGGTATGTATCCTAGAGATAGGTCTATATCACGTTGTCGAAGTTTTACAGTTTTGAATGCTATACGGTCGAACCCATATGTTCAAAGTTGTAAAACTTCGAAAACTAAAAAAAAAAATAATAATAATTTTAAAAGTACCTGACGGTTATAAGCAGGGAGGGCAAGCCCCCCTGTACCCCCCACATGGGGTTGTGCGCCCCTCACACCCCTTGCTATTTAAATATACCAACTCCAAGATCATGCTACAGTGTAGTAAGTGCAAATCTTCCCTTTCCGCACTGTACTGCATTGTAGTGCAGTCTTGGAGTTGGTATATTTAAAGACTTGTGGGTGTGGGGGGTGCAGGGGGGCTTGCCTCCCTGCTTACAACCACCAGGTAATGTATTTATTATTATTATTTTTTTTTTAAGTTTTCAAAGTTTTACAACTTTGAACATATGGGTTCGACTGTATAGCATTCGAAGTTGTAAAACTTTAATAATGTGATATAGACCCCCCCCCCCAGAGACGACCCCGTATATGGAGCAGGCTCTCCATTTTATGTGAAGCAGAGTTCCTCCCTAACCCAATTCAAGTGAAATTTGGACAATTGGATGGGGAAACCGGAAATTCATACCTGGATTGGCAACTATGTCTCTAATGCAAACAGGTAACCTGTAAATGGTTCATCTGCCAGGCCCATGCTTACACTTATCAAGGGTATCAGTACTTGTCAGAGATTTGGGATGCATGGCTAGGCTTAAAAAGGTCCTTGTGGCCATTAGCCTAGTAAACACCTATGAACTCATGAACCTATGAACAATATAAATGCTGCATCAGCTTTTGTTCAATAACCTGCAACTCATCCAAAAATCAGAAATATTACTGCACACAACATACTATGGGAGGAGGGATTACATGCTTGCAGAGCATCTACATTTCATTATTGACCTCCCTATGCTTTCTCTGTCATCAAGAATTGCTATCCCATCTGACATTACTTGGCACAAGTGTAACCTACTTAAAGAATAGCTAATAATGCTGTATTGTTGCAGAATATACCTCCAGAGTCAAAACAGCTGGATTGTGGACAAGGCTCCCATCAACCCTAACAATATCATATTACTAGGCTGTTTCTTCCCATTTACCATGAATAATATTCAAACGTGTCAGTGTACAAACTACTTTCTTCTTTAATTTTTTCAATTATCTCAGAGAGGTGGATCTCATTTAACTTTTATTTCATATTTTAGAGAAAAATCACTGACAGCCATTTTCTAAATAAAACTAAATATTCTCACATTGAAAATATGCTTAGCATGAGAAAACGTAAATGTCTCTTTCCTTGAGACACTCATTTAGAGAAAATGCATCTGGCAACCCATTAAACTACGAAAGACATGCTGGGATTCATACTCATATAGCATAGCATCTATGTAAAGGGTAAAAAAATTCAAATGACAAATGTGTAATGCACAATATGCCTATGGTAACAGCCTGGGTCAGCCCCTTAGATACAAGTCCCCCTTTTTAGAAGCAGCCCAGGAGGTCTGTCTGTAAATGAAGGCTGAGACAATCAAACCATCTACTACAAAAAACAGCTTTTTAACAGCTCTTAACCTTACTCATCTGCACTAAATGTTAGACAAAGTGTTGTAACCCAGACACACTGCATTTCAGATATGTGTGTCTACGAAGAACAAGCTAAATAAAAATGTATTCATAGTTAAAATATTAGCATTTAACTTAAACTTCATGCTGTCAAATTTATTCACATCTAAATAATAAACAACACTGTCAACATTCAACAGAGCAAGGAAACCAAGCATCACATTTAAGGAACATGGTCCATAAGATGATGACATCATATTGATGATGAATAAAATAAAATAA
This sequence comes from Protopterus annectens, assembly GCF_019279795.1. NCBI lineage: Eukaryota > Metazoa > Chordata > Ceratodontiformes > Protopteridae > Protopterus > Protopterus annectens. The sequence goes on from NC_056743.1 coordinate 1,064,467,785, forward strand.
AATTGAAGGTGGTTTGGCAGTTGGTGTAGAGAATTAAGACTCTTGCCCCCAAAGCAATGGGTTTGAGTTTGTGTTGCTCTGAGCAAGTAACTTAACTAAACAATGGCCTCTAACTGGGGCATTTCACACACACACACACACACACACACACACACACACACACACACACACACACACACACACATGCACACACACACACACACACACACACACACACACACACACACACTCACTGCCACTGTCAAAAAAAGCCTGCAACCTGTGTACCTAATTCAGTATCATTGCCACAAAAGAAGTTCCATCTGCAGACCATGCTGTACCACCACTCTGCAAATTAATTTCATCATGTACCTATGCCTGCTGTAAGATTAAAATCTTGTGCCACCCTTCAAAAGGCTTATTTGCTCCATAATGTATGTGACTATGTTGCAACAGCTCTGCCAATAAAAGATGCTGATGTACGCCAAGCTGGACAATGCAGTAGCAGTATTTTGTTGTGCAGCCCCCTTTTTTAAAATAAATTTTGTGACCAGGCCCCCATATAGCACAAGGCCATAGGCAGATGCCTATGTCTAGTGCTGGATCATGCCCTGTGTCTACATTCATGATGTTGCATCATACCATTAAAGCACTGAAAATGTCAGTGGAAATTATTTCAGATTGCAAAAGCTGTGAATCATTTTAAGGACATAACATGCCTTAAAACTGTGTCACTCTTCAAGCAAGAAGTTAATTGATAAGTGTTATTTTTCATATATTTTTGCTCCCATCTCAAAAGGCGATTTCATTTTCTCATTAAAAATCACATTCGGTAATTCACTTTGTCTGTCTACATAATATTACATCAAAAAATGCTGTCTTGAATTACTGGGGTGAAAGTACTGAACATTTAGAAAGTTGTAATGGTATGTTTTTACATGCAAATGTAGCCTCGTAACGTTGGTTGTGTGATTTTTTTCACACAGCTAAAATTTAAGATGTTTCTACACAGCATAAATGTAAGACCATATTTCAGTCCAACTCCACTGGTCAACATCCTTCTGCACTGACAAGTGCTTTTTTTTAAAGTATGTGGCATTGAATTATTTTCTGTGGCATTCTGTGTATTTGATAAAGTTACTTTGGCATAGCAGTGGTACCATTAATGATAGAGACATGCTTAAGATTCATACACTAATGTTCATGCTTCACCGGGAGGCTCATATCTATGCTGACAATGCATTACATGTTGCCTTTGAATCCCAGTACTGTTCACCTCACCACTAATTAGCACTTTGCTATGTGCTGTTTATAAAACCCAGATCATGTGCTTTTTTGCAGCTCGGTTGTAGTACACTTGCCACAATATACATGTTTCCTCCATCAGCATCATTCATAAAATAAAGGTTAGATGACCCATCATACTCAAAATCCAGATGTGAACAAAAGACACTGCAACATGTGTATCAAAACAGACTGAGAACAAGTAGAGTAAACAACTTTCCTTTTGCTTTCACATTTCTCTGTATACATAACTGAACCATTTCTAGTTTACTTTCGCCCTTGAAATGTGATATCAATGCCATCAGCATAAAACTGACTTGAAAGTTTATATTTGTTAGTACTTGACTTGAAAGTATGTAATATAATAATGCAGTATAAACACCACAGGTTTGTTACTTGCAAATAATTTTTTTTTGTAAATTTGAATGATTGTACACATAAAATTAAACCAAACTGAAAAACAGCTACTGCATCCTGGCAACTGTTAGTAAGCTGGGATGCTTGTGGTATATATTAATTAACCAGGATTAGCAGTGTTCTAATTATAAAGATGGAACAGTTAGACATATTATTGACAGCTGTAACCAAAGCTTTACAGATAAAGTACTGCACATCAATATGGATTTTACTGAATTAATTGAATTGTTATAATGTCTTTTATTTGCATATTATGTCACAAGTAAGACCATGGTTTATCTGTCTGTGACATGATTGCAGCAATCCCAAACCTGAATTCCACAGTACAGTCACATTTCTGACAAATACTTTAACTCAAGTTATCTGTCATTATGATGGGAACAGTTCTTAATGCTTAAAGCTCAATGACGCATTTAAAAGACAGTTTCAGGATTAGTAAGTAAGGTGGTTTAGTGTTTTAAACATTTTCAAAAGAGTTGCTGAGGAGTTTATGGTTTTATTTTTTTATTTACAATATTTGTTTATTACATTTTATTGCTTCAAGCTTCATATTTTGTTACATATTAGATTGGTTCTCTTACTCTGTTTTTCATGAACATTTTCAAAACGTATATTTTCTGAAGGAAAAAACTCTGAAATACAGTGCAAGAAAATGAAACATAAGTAAAGTCATCTTGAACATTTGTGTATGATGTTTCTGTATGGCAAAATAAAGAATTAGTATGATTACACAGCCAAAAACAACGCACTCACATAGTAGTGACCACAAAATGTAGAAAAATAATTTGGACTTAAATTCACTCAATTTATTTGATGTACCAAGTAAATTACAGGTGATCATGTTAGAATTCAAGAAAAAAATTAAAGAGAAAAGGAAACCGTATATGGCAGAAAGAATGAAGTAAAACACATAATCTGTAGTTTTTCAACAAAAGCTGCCTGTTGAATCTCAGCCCTTGCTATATTTTTACCGAATTATACTACAATACAAGCAAAGAAGAAAGCAATTTATTTTTTAAAAAATGTGAACTATATAGTGTAGTCTTCAAATTTACTGCTTTAACATGTTTAGAGAAAGAGAGAGAGAGAGAGGAGATGAGAGGAGAGAGAAGGCCAAAGCTCCAGGTGGACTTAGAGTGCTCTCTGCTGGAATGCTGAGAAACTGCATGATTGTTCTTCAAAGTTGTATTAATAATCTTATATTTAGCGTATGAGTATCTTTCCCCAGACAATACTTTATACTGTGCATTAGTTGATTTATATTAAAAGAAATAAAGATTTAAAAAATACAGTAGTAGAAGTATCCCATATTACATCACACCTTGAATAATTGCATCATTTGATATTAATATTTAATCTTATTACTGAGAAGAATTAATTTATATGAACCCAGACAACATTTCATTGAACAAATATAGTAATACTATCTGATACAATGTATTTGCAACCAAAAACAAACTTACAGTATGTATTTTGTTGCATCTTGTTTCAAACAGGCATATATTCCAAGCATACAACTTTGCATTTAATATATAAAAAGTTAAGAGGACAGTGCTGAGCCTGAGGCAAGCCAGATGCATTTTAAATGAGTTCTGTTCCCCCACTGCTTGTTCATCTGAATTGTCTGTTCTTGTAATAAAACACTTTTCAAGATGTACACTTGCAATTTGGGGAGCACTATTTCTTTCTGTGTAGACGCACAGCTTTGGAAGGCTCTGGGATGGTTGTAGGATTGCTGCAAGGCCTCATTTGTTGAGACAATTGATACAGTTCTCTCTGTGATTGATAATATGTTTTGGGTGGCATTTATCTGGAAATGACTTAACTTAGAAAGATCAAAGCATATAATGTGGAAGATCGGCTGAATGAAACAAGTAGGAGTGGTAAAGATGATGCAACCTTAAGAAATGTGTGTGGGACTATGAGAAAATGTCATATGGTATCAGAGGATGCCCAGAATATCAGTGACTTTATGATTTTGCAAAGAAGGAATATTCACTGGATTACCCATCTGCTTGAAAGGGTGGAAGAACACACCGCTTTTAGCTTTGTTGACAACTTATTGAATCACACAGGATGATAGACCTGACTCTACAACTAGTGCCAGTGGTAGAGAGGTCTATAAAATGGGGAAAGTGAAGTCTTCTAGGCCTCTCATATGTGTTGTTTGGAAGTCTTTACACGACCTAATGATCTAAACTTATCAACAGGATACCAGGTGGAAAGGTCAACTAAATGTGTCAGGGCAAACCTGTAGCATAAAAGGAAATATTGTTCTGCATTTAGGAAAGAGATGCATAAGAATGCAGTGTTCGTTTAACTACAAGTTTTTTTTTTTATTGTGGGTGTTTAACAGTAAAGGGCCTGTTGTGTATTTGCCAGTCCAGGTTCAACTGCTGTTGTAGCAGTTAAGAATTTGAGAAGGAATAAAGAGGAGGGTATGGAAACTGTACGGCTGCAGGTAAGATAAAACTGCAGCCAAGACATTACAGTGCTTTAGTCTGAATTGCAAGAGACGGGTGTCAGTAGGGTGGGTCATAGTAAGTAGTGGGGGATTAGTTTGCTGTATAACTATCAGTTGGGACACTAGTAGTTCTGAATTGCACTCTGCAGCTCCTAAAAGTCTGATAGTGTAAGGCAATGATGTTGTTATGATCTAGGTAAGAGTTTCCTTTTTTATTCAAATTAGGATCTGAAATATTCGTTGTATTGTGAATTATTCTATGTGCCATTTTTCTTTCTTGTCTTTTGTAGGACACAGCAAAGACTCTCCTAACATAATTGTACAAATTATTGTTTTCTTCATGAGTTATTTGCTTAGAGAGTACACATGGAGACACCAAAGGGAAGTGAATAGGGGAACTCCAGTATATGGTGACAGGGCTGTTAGGTAAGTGAATTATGCATGTGAATTGGATGCTGTTGAGCTGGAAGTGGAGGAATGCAATTTATAAAAAAGTGAAAGAGTAAGTAGTTCCAGGGATGTAGGAGGGTGAACATGTCAGTATGGCCACTGGTTTGTTGTATTTCTTATGGTATTAGTTTCAGTGTCTCTCTCAACTCTCACTCTCTCTCTCTCTCTGAGTTTGTTGCTCTATTGGGTAGGTAGTATGACATCATGTGGAACATAAGTTCTAACTCTGTTTTTTAGCATACAAAGTATGGCTGATTTGAACAGGAAAAGTAGTAGATCAGAGTAAGACATTCTGGCTAGTGTCGAGTACTTCAAGAACTAGAATGAGTCAAGCATACAGGCAAAGAAGATAGCCTCTAAGGCAGTGGGAATGACAAGGGGTGGTGTTCATAACACTGGCCTTTGGTTATCACAAACACTTTTGTTATTCTTGGCTTTCTGAAGATGACTTAACTTAGGGTGTGAGTGACCAGATTAAATATTTCAAGCTCTAGTGGCTACTTTGCTCTTGGTTAGCCAGTTGCAGTTGGGGAAGTCTTTCTATATTTCTTAGATGGGAATTGGGTGTAAGTTTTATAGGTCAGTAGTGTAAACCATAGCAGAGTATTTGCCGTGAGGGCAGTAAAAGTATTTAAGGGTAGTTTAAGAAAATGAAGATAGTGCACAGGACTAGGCTGTTGGGCTGTCTGACAGAGAAGGTTGTGTGCAGGAGTATGGGATGTTTGGCTGCCTCTGAAGCTGGCAGTGAGTAGTGTTGTAAGACCAGAAAAGAGAGTGAGGTTGACTTAGTGAAAAGAAAACTAAAACTGACACATAACGGTTGGGGACTGTGAACCTTTTTGAATTCTTAAAAGGGTCAGGAGTGGCTTGTGATGGGGGGGTGTTCTTAAAAGATATTCAGAAAGCTTAAAGTAAGAAGGGGAGGAATAAAAAAAAAAAACAGATTAGATGATATAGGTGAAGTGGGAATATAATAAAAACAAGAACTATATACGGTAATATAAAGAAGAGTAGAAGAGGCAGACATCCTCTTAATGTTGTATTTTCAATTTCTAGAAAAAAAACTTGAATCTCAGATGTTTCTAGTATGTGGATGCAGTGATGTGGTGAAGGTTGTGTTATTAAATGGAAAGGGAGTGTGGAGTGATGGAAAAGGGGATGGCTAAGGTATGGTCAGTAATGGTGGACTTGAAGGTATGGGTATGGAATGTGCATAGACTAAATAACTATGAAGAGTAGAAGAGACGTTTGTTGTTACAGAGTCAGTTGGGGTGAACCTTGCAGTGTTACAAGACATTAATTAATAGGAGATGAAGAAGAAAAAGCTGGATACATGCCATCTGTCCATCACAAATTGTCAACAATGGTGTGGGATTTATGGCCTGTACCTCTATTAATTATAGCCTCACCTCAACCTATTTCTCTATTGCTTCATCTCCCACTATTGTTCTGTCTTGGCTTATTGCCTATTGCTAATAAAATAAGTAACAAAGTGCCACAGCTTCAAAGGCAAACCAAAACTTTAATCTGTGAGCATGAGTAAAACCCCTCCTTATATAACCAAGAAACCACATGACCAATAAAATGCATTACATCACAAGTTTAAAACTGATTGTTAAAATGCATATACATATTTATAAAAATATTTACATATACTTTAAAAGAATTTTTAAGCACAAAGTGGAGAATTATTAATATATAAAAAACAATCAAAAAGGTGCATCCATACAAACCTATAAGTGCATAAAATGTTGTCTTATATATATATATATATATATATATATATATATATATATATATATATATAGATGCTCTAGCTGAGAATCGAACAGGACAACGTCTTACTGTGAGGCAACAACGCTACCGCACCACCACCACCGCAGTAAAGTGGAGAATTATTAATATATATAAAACAATCAAAAAGTGCATCCATACAAACCTATAAGTACATAAAATATTATATTATCTTATATGAACATTCTATACTGAATTTCATAAATTCATTCAGCGTAATAAACTTTTAAGTTTGAGTAAACACATAACAGAACACTGCTCATTAAGGCCTGGGTAACTATGCGCATTTAAGGTAAGTTGCCACCATAACTCTTGTCTTTCAAGTAAAAAGGATGTATGCCCACCTCTAGGGCCATCCATCACCTGATTGATCACCTTAAATTCAAAGTGGTGTCCATGGTTGTCCCTAATGTGGTTGGCCAAAGCATGTTGCTGCATCTATAACAAACCTTACAAGGATTGTACAAACTTTATCACAGAAAATGGATGACTTGAATGGCAGGTGGTTGGCAAATGAGACTAATGGAAGAAGGAATGTGCAAACAATACCCAATGTGAGTTTATCAAATGTGGGTTCATCTTCTGTTATTGAACTCGCTAGGCTGCACATGGGTCAAACATCCACCACTGAATTGCCTTATAGAGCTAACCATGACCAACAGCCAAATGAAAGACTGAGTTATAACCTGCATGGAGGTGAACTGCTACGGAGGCTTATTGGAGTTCCAGAGCTAAGGGAATGGTTGGAGCAAGATTTTTCCCTTGGGCTACAACAGGATAATTCTAATACTACATTGGAACAACCAGTCAATGGCACTGATATCAGGACTGTATTGAAGCAGTTTGATACAAGTTTGCTTAAATATAGAAAGACTCAGTTGGAAATAGTGTACCTAGAAGAATTTCTGAAATGTGAACAGGTACCAAAAGGGTTAAGGTATTGTCCCTATCCAATGGGGGCTATACCAAACTCCCAATTTCACTTAGAACTGGTTTCATTTTTTAACCAACAGGGGCTTAGCTTAATGAAAATGATGAAATTTAATTATAAAAAAGAAAATGCTGAGCTGTTTAATGAACTGTTAATGCTGGAGGATAGCATTAAAACCAACACTGACTTTGATAGATACAAATTTGAATACAATAGAACGTTTGAGTCTATTGACGCCTTGATTTTAAAATATAAAGCTACAAAAATCAAGAAACTACAGAGAGACCTTGATGACTACACTAATGGGCTGGCTTTCCCACACCCAAGAATGCCCATCAAGAGTAGCAAAGCCCCTGTAAACCAACCACAATGCTTTGTTAATATTAATATGCATGAGGAGGCTGAAGCAGATCTGCCCACTAGTGATATCACTGGTGATGTCACTGAACCAGAGGAACAGGAAGGAACAAGCCAGCCAAGAAGAAGTGAGCGTTTGCAAGGGAGAAACATTAATGGAGTTTCAGGGGAACAAAATTTTCGTGTTTCTACATAGAACAACGGTTAAATGCAATGAGGAGGCACCAAAAAGAAGGCAAAATCATGGAAAAACAACCACTACAACAAACGGAGATAGTAGCAAACTGAGAAGTACAGCTTGAAGAAAATGAAAAGGAGCGTGGAACTGTTATTTCTGGTGAAGAAAACAACCACAGTGAAGCAGCTGTTACTTTTGGTGAGGAATACAACCACAGTGAAGCAGCTGTTACTTTTGGTGAGGAATACAACCACAGTGAAGCAGCTGGACATCCTGTTATTCAAACTAACCAGCAAGGTGACTTCAATACATTTAACTTTACTACTGTGACTATAGAACCTAATTTACTTGAACTTTTAGCAAGGGGATTGACATTTATACCAACGCAGAAAGCAAATATAGGCACTGTACTGATGGACTTTAAACTCTATATACGTAAATTAAATTTACAGCTTTTATTTCATGGTTGTGAAATGAATAATGTGAATGAAAACAGGGTTCCTAGCACTTTTAACCCACCCTTGCATCCTGCACTAGCACTTTTTGAAAAAATATGTGAAATTGATTTTAGAAATAAATTAAAAGGCTTTTATGCTCATGGGGGATTGCATAAGAATATGACTAATGAAAATATATTGGAACTAAATGCTTTGAGGCTTGCCAACATCAGAGTCATGAAGCCAGACAAGGGTAGGGTACTAGTATTTATGACTAAGGATAATTATAACTGTAGAATGGAAGAAATGCTGAAACAGGACAGTTGTGAAATGGTGTCTTTAAATGAACTTAATGTAGCATACAGGAAAATAAGAGGTTACATTAATGATTTACTTATTTGCGGTCAAATAGATTTGGGTATGTTTAAGTATTTAACAACAGTAACACCTATCATACCTGTTATCTTTGGCACTTCAAAGATTCATAAGAATCTGGCTAACCCTCCTCTACACCCCATAATTGATGGGAGAAATTCAGCCACATATGCTTGTGCTAATGTGGTTGATGGTATCTTGAAAAAATATGCAACAATGGAACACCAAATTTGTAAGGACTCCTGGTCATTTTTAAGGGACATGAATAATCAGGAATGTAGCGAACAGCCCAACTTTTTAACTGTGGATGTAAAAGACCTTTACACAGTCATCCCCCACAATTTAGGAATTGAATGGGTGGTAGATGTGTTAGTAGAAAGAGGTGCCCCAGCATATGAAACTAGATTAGTTGAAGAACTACTATAGATCATTTTGTAGAACAATTATTTAATGTTTAATGGTACATACTACCTACAGAAAAGGGGAGTAGCTATAGGGTCCTCATGTGGAGGTAGTTTCGCCAACTTAGTTATGGCCTTTTGGGAACACCATTTTGTGTTCACCAGAAGTAACATCAAAGATAAAATCACGATTTTTGGATGATATATTTATGATCATAAATAGAGATGAAACTACGGCTAAGGAAATAGTGGATGAGATGAATGCCAGCACATCCTTTCTGGAATTCACATCCAATTTTGACAGCATAAAGATTGCTTACTTGGATGTGGATTTAGCTAAGGACATTTTAGGGGGATGCTACTTATCTAAAATTCATAGAAAGAAGACCTACTCGAACTCATTTTTACATTACACAAGCTGCCATCCACAATACCAGAAAAAATCTATAGTCAAAGGTCAGCTGGTTAGGGCAGCATGGATGATCACCTTGGATAGAGAATTCATGCAAGAATGTAATAATTTAAAACAAATGTTTGAAAGAAGGGGCTACCCAGAAGTGTTACTGCAGGGACTCATAAAAGAAGTCCAAATAAAAAGAAGGGAGGGGCACTTCTCACCCATTTTGGGACCACCAGCGTTATTAGCTCATATGCTTAGCCCTGCCATCACTGAGGGTAATAGTGCTGACATAAATACTCCAATGCACAGTAATAATAATAGGGATAAGAATGGATATATTGTCAGCTTAATTACTACATTTACAACTTATGGTGAGTCCATAAGGGGCACCCTGTTAAAAAACTGGTATATCCTTATGGGAGACACAGATCTTAGATTTAAATTGGACGCCCTACCAAGAGTTGTGTATAGAAAAGGAGCTAACTTAAAAATATATTAGAGAAAGAGCATAAATTGTACAACAGGAACCCAGGAATGGTTAAATGTGAAGCTTGTGCCTATTGCAGGTACACAGACATAGGCAGGGACTATATAATTGCTAAGCGGCATTTTTCTCACACTGCTAGATATGACTGTAACTCTAAAAGTGTGGTATATTTGGCAAGATGTCAACTCTGTTTGGCATTTTATATCGAAAAAAATGATCGTAGGTTCAAAGAAAGAATCTATGAACACATTTATAGTATAAATAAAAACAGAGAAAATAATGCTTTGGCCAACCACATTAGGGACAACCCTGGACACCACTTTAAATTTAAGGTGATTGACCAGGTGATGGAGGGCTCTAGAGGTGGGTATACATCCCTTTTACTCGAAAGACAAGAGTTATGGTGGCAACTTACCTTAAATGTGCATAGTTACCCAGGCCTTAATGATCAGTGTTCTGTTATGTGTTTACTCAAGCTTAAAAGTTTATTACGCTGAATGAATTTATGAAATTCATATAGAATGTTCTTATAAGATAATATAATATTTTATGTACTTATAGGTTTGTATGGATGCACTATTTGATTGTTTTTTATATATTAATAATTCTCCACTTTACTGCGGTGGTGGTGCTGTGGTAGCGTTGTTGCCTCACAGTAAGACGTCCTGTTCGATTCTCAGCTAGAGCATCTTCTGTGTGGAGACATGCGTGAATGGGCCAGCTTTTGTTGAAGGTTGTGCGTCAGACCTGGCAACTCAGCACGTAAAAATCTACTGCCAATCATTAGTGGACTGGAGTTCCGCTGTGGCGACCCCTAACCGGGAAAAGCCGAAAGACACAACAATAATTCTCCACTTTGTGCTTAAAAATTCTTTTAAAGTATATGTAAATATTTTTATAAATATGTATATGCCTTTTAACAATCAGTTTTAAACTTGTGATGTAATGCATTTTAATGGTCATGTGATTTCTTGGTTATATAAGGAGGGGTTTTACTGTTTGAATTTGTCTGAAGAAGTTCATTTGATTTGAGTGAACGAAAGCGCTCACAGATTAAAGTTTTGGTTTGCCTTTGGAGCTGTGGCCCTTTGTTACTTATTTTATTAGTGCTTTATTTGTTATTGCCTATTGCTCATTTTCTCATGATGTCCTGCTGTCCAGTAGCCATGGCTTCCCATTGTGTCTTCCTGACAGAATTCTAAAGATAGAAATTAAAAGATAGAATATTAAACATAGAATCCCATAGATAGAGTTCTAAAATATAATTATACATATAGAAATATATGCATAGAATACTAGAGACAGAATTCTAAATACAGTTCTACATGTAGAATTCAATATTTCAAATACAAAATTTCAGAAGTTGAGGTCTGCTGATAGTGTTCAACAGATAAAATTCTAAAAACTAAATTCAGGAGGCAAAATTCCACAAGTAAAATGTCAAGAAAACTGTATAAGCAAAACCTTTCAGAAAATATCTAAGCTTAAAAATTCACAGATACAATATTACATATTCTACAATAAGAATCCTAAACATGTATTTCAAACAAAATATTCTATATATCAAATTCTACATATAAAGTTCCACAGGTATTTGTTATTTATTGACATTTGATTACCGGAAACGTCTGACTGGGTAGGTGCTCATTTTCAGAGGAGGCCTGTGGAGAAAAGCTCCAAAGAATTACAAAATATTTTAAGAACAATAATTTTACAATCTTCTAAAATAATACAAAAATATCTATAACTTAAATAATTATACCAAATTAGACATAATGTTGTAACATTGGTTAAGGATAGATTCAACCTTTATGACAAAATACTTAGAAAAATTCTAGACAATTTATAGACAAATTAAAAGTAATGTAAGGTAAAAGTACAGAATTCTACCAACAGCATTCAAATACAGAATTTTGTCATTAGCATTCTATAGAAATATTTTTAGATAGACAGTGACTTAAAGGAATTCAAAAGCATAATTCTAGAGAAAGAGTTCTGTAGATAGAGTGCCACACAGAGAACTTTGAACACAAAATTCTAAAGATAAAAAATCAACAAATAAAATTCTAAGCAATTGATTCCAAAGCTTGGATTCTAAACACAACATTTTACATAGAGAATTCTAAATGCAAAATTCTACAAATTGATTTTAAAATACAGAATACATCACGTAGAATTCTACAGATGCAATTCTAAACAAAGACTTTGGCTGCAATACAATTCTAAATATAGAATTTGGCAGAGAGAATTCCAAACATAGAATTTCACAAATACTACCTAAATACAGACTTAATAAATACATAGATTTCTACAGAAAGAATTATACAAATAGAATTACTCTAAGCAATGAGTTTTTTTTAATATAATTCTAAACACATAATTCTAGAACTAGAATTGTAATCACAGAATTCTAAAGATATAATTTTACAGAAAAATGTCTACAGATAGAATTCTACAGATAACATTCTAACTACAAAATGATAATGTTAGAAATCTAAAAATCTAATTCTAAGCATGGAACTGTAAAGAAAAAATATAAGCACAGAATTCTACAGATGAGATTCTAAACATAGAAATTCTATAGAACAAATTCTAAAACAGAATTTTGCAGAAAGATTTCTGAATTCACAATTCTATATAAATAACTCAGAATACAAAATTCTACAGATAGAACTGCATACAAAGACTACAGCAGTTATAATTTTAACTCACAATTTGACAGGATAATAAATACAGAATTTCTGAGACAGAATTCTAAACTCAGAATTGCTCTGAATTCCATAGACAGACAAGGCTAATCAGAAACAATGTGTGGTTTCTCCTAGTAGTCATTATGAGAGCCTTCTCATACCCCATACTATCTTCCATCATATTTCCCTTCTTTGGGTATCACTGCCTGTATGCCATTTGCAGTACAGTTCTTCCTATCCCAACTTGTCCTACTACCTCTCTTTGCAACTCTCCACTGTTGCCCCTTTTATGCTCATACTTTCTCTGCCTTTCCTATCTCACCCTTTCCTTCCCATTTATATAATGAACTCATTTAGCCCTTTGCTGTGTTGACCCTTTGTGGTCTTCTCATCATACCCATGTAGCAGTTATGAGGCACTTTGTTCTGTGGGTTAATCTGCATAATGTCAGGCATGCCACCTCATTGTTGCTTTCATGTTGGTCAATGACTTCCCATGGTACAGCCATTTCACCAGTGCAGTATTTGCTACTGCCTGCAGTAATGTATTATGGATCACTTTTCCCAGTGTGCTGGCATTATGCTGGATCTAATGCATATATATAATCAGCCTTGGGGCATGCCACACTACACTGCATGTGCTATTTAATGCAGACCGTGGCGAACGTGGCATTCAGTTTCTTTCTGATTACCCTCCACCAGAATCCTACAAATAGAATTCTAAGCCCAATAATCATAACACTAGAATTCTATAAGTAGAATTCTGAACAAAGAATTCTACAGATAGAATAGATTAATTTGATGATAGAATTGAATTCAAAACAAAACGTTTTTACCAATAGAAGTGTAGCACAGCAGTCTGCTAATTCAATAGGGAAATAAGGAATCTACTTTGCTGTCCTAGTTATGAGCTTTCAACACCCATCCCCAAATTAGATGGCACACAGGCCACCTTCAGAACTGAGTCATTGACGTAGCACCACAGACCCTTTCCTCACCATTTTATCTATGAACCGCAGTGGTTTCTACTGCCTGTTACCCATGGTAACTGGTCATTCACACAAGTTAGTATTTACACACACACACACACACACACACACACACACACACACACACACACACACACACACACACACACACACACACACACAAAATTTCCATGGAAAGCTGGAAGAATTATCCACTTCCCCACAGCATTTCTCCTTTTAGAGTTAAACTGCTACCACCCTGGGCGGCCAGGAACCGCCAGTTGCTTGCATCTCTTAATTAAACAAAATATGGAATACCGTACATCAATATTTTCACTGGTAGTAGACCCAAATTATCTCACTATGTGGAGAAAAGACAAATAGCTTGTTAACCTACAATTGCAAATGCTAACCCTCCACCACTAATTAGCAATTTGCTATATATATAGGGTGTCATTGAGGTGATTGAATTGTGTGATCATTTTAACAGGGAAAAAGTTGTCACAGCTGATTAAAAAAATCAGCAAACTGAACATGCAAAATAGTTTAAATAGTTTCTTTGATATCTATATTCATCCATATATATGAATATATATATATATATATATATATATATATATATACACACACACACACACACACACACACATATATATATATATATATATATATATATATCAAATATATATGTGTGTGTGTATGTGTCTATGTGTGTGTATGGGTGTTACTGAGTTGATCGAATTGAGTGATCATCACACAGAAAAATGTCAACACAGCTGAGAAAAGAATCAGCAGATTTTCTGTGTTAAATGGCAACCAGTGGGGATCAGGGAGTTATCAGGGATTTTACCCTTTCTCCACCAAAGCACAATCTCAGAGTTCATATATATAATTAGATAACACCAAAACTAACACTTGAAGGGAAGCAAGGAAACACTTCTTTATCAGGACTTAATCATAATAACTCTGCTCTAAAACACAATCCTATTTAAACAACATCCAACCAATAAAAATCAGCAACTTATTAATTGCATAATTAACCAATTAATTTAAAACAGATCTGAATAAAAATCACAATCAAAAACATTTAGCTAACTTTAATCTTCTTCCTTTAAAAAAATGTAATGTTAACATGTTCACTCCGTCTGTCATCATTTAAGACAATTGGAAGGTTTTGGAGGGTAATTTTGCTTTGTTTTCTTGTGTTGGGTCTGCTCTTAACTTTATTTATAGAAGCTATCATAATTTAAAGATGTTATTAGAAAATCACAACAGCAAAAGGGCCTTATGTTCTTATAGTGAGACTAAAACTAAGGGGATGTACAAATGTGGTAACTGCCACTTTTGTAGATAAATCTTGGAAGGTCCCTGTCTTGTTTTAAAACATCTTACATCCACCATTCCTATTCCTGGTGTTTTCATTTGTAAGTTCAGGGTCTGAATATGTTAGTATATACTCCAGCTGCAATACCTACTGATAACAACTAAGAGTTTATGAGAGAGGATTAGGAAACATTTATATGCCATTAAATCTAAGGATGAAAATAATGTCTTGTTTAAATATTCCCTAGTTTGTGATGGGTTTGAAAAGTTTATTTTTACTATAATAGAGGTTGTTCCCTTGGATTTAAGAGGAGATAATTTTAGGAATAAAATGGAGCAAAAAGAAACACTGTGGCAAATTAGACTTGGGGCTGATAAGGCACTCAGTCTTAATGAACATGTTAACAGTAAATGTTTTTTTAAAAGGAAGAAGATTAAAGTTAGCTAAATGTTTTTGATCATGATTTTTAATCAGATCTGTTTAAATTAATTGGTTAATTATGTAATTAATAGGTTGCTGATTTTTATTGGTTGGATGTTATTTAAATAGGATTATGGTTTAGAGCAGAGTTATTCTGACGAAGTCCTGATTTGGATGAAAGTGGAAAATATATATTTTTTAAGCTAAAGAAGTGTTTCCTTGCTTCCCTTCAAGTGCTGGCTTTGGTGGGGTTTTTTTGTGTTTGTTTAGTGGTTACCATCTTCACTTGGGACTTTTTGTGATATATAATTATATATAATTAGGAGGTGGTTGGCCCCCTGCAAAAACACTGATGTTTTCTTTTTTCAATGATATTAAGATCGAGGAGTTTTCCTTGATTTTCTAAAGTTCGGTGTTTTGTGTGTACAATGTAGTAATATGCACACACACACACACACACACACACACACACACACACACACACACACACACACACACACACACACGAGTCCCTTTTATCTTATCGAAATTTCAGTTCAACACTTTAAATTCATGAGACGACTACACTGAAAACTTACTTTAACAAATGGTCAGGTCACCAAAATTTTACTCCAGGAAAGGAGGCAGTTGGCAAACATGGGGAATTCTGCCCTTTTCCCGACTATAGTGCGATCTTGGAGTTGGTATATTTAGTTGGGGGGGGGTTGGTGTAGCCCCCCCCCCACATGGGGGGGGTTTGATATGCTTTGTGTTTGTTTCGTGTTTTTGGACAACTGCCTTCTTTCCCGGTGTAAAATTCCACTGACCTGATCATTTATTAAAGTAGCATAGTCATCTCATGAATTTAAAGTTCAGTGAACTGAAATTTCAGTAAGGTAAAGGAGATCCATACACACACACACACACACACACACACACACACATACACACACACACACACACACACACACACACACACACACACTATATTCACAGGTCATGTGTATACCTCCTTACTGCCTAGTTCATGTATTCAGTCTTAGCCCCTTTCTCTGTTCTGTTATATCCCCTGAATTATAATACAAACATATATTAGAAACCCCTTTTGTCTTTGACTAAACTCTCTTTTTTTCCCAGAGTTGCCTTCTATAGCCAACTCAGCTGACTCAAGCTGTGAATGGGTGCTGACCACCACTCACGCAAAGAATCAACCTGACTCCAATATTGGCCAACCCAATAGATGAGTGTATGTCATGTATTGTGCTACTGAGCTTTCTAAATTGTTTGATGGCAGGCTTGCAGTAAGCATTGATGACCACCAATGCAAAATCAAATCTGAACTCAAACCAAAAAAAAATGCTAAAAATGTTACAGGAAAAATGGCTCTAGAAAAGGTCTTTTACTTAAAGGACAACAATGGAATTCTATTAATAATGCTCAACTTCTCTGTTCTTTTTCTCCCTATTTCTCCCTATTTATTACCCCTGCTATGAATAAACAACAATGCAGCACTTAAAATATTTTAAATTGACTGTTTCTGTCCACTAGAACAGTACCTTAATGTACTGTGTTGGTTTCACTTTCAAAATACTTTTATCTTGCCCTGGAAAAGCTTGCTGCAGTCTCCAATTCACTGATGTCATCAAGGCAACTGAATACAAGTAGTTTTTCTGGCCAATTCCCTCCCCAAACTGACATCACCACAACCGTCCTAAAAAACCACCCATGCTGTGATGTCACAGCTCCCTGGTCCTTCCCCTACTCATACAGAAAGTAAAGGCTAGAACAAGGAAACAGTACATGAGTCAAGTCTCCTGCTGTGAGCTGTCAGTCACAGCAGGTAACAGCTCAAATTACCTTTAACACTTTGACAGCTAGGGAAGTTAGGTGTGAAGGAGGATGGGAGATGAGTCAAAGTATTTACAATTCAGGCATCACAAAAGACTGCAGTTTAGCCATTCTAAAAAGAAGCAGCAGTAAAAAGCACATTGAAAGTCTGTTCTGTGACATTTGCACTATTTGTGTTTTAAGTAGTCATTGAATGGCATGAAATGTTACTTAAAACTGACTGAAAGCAGTGTATGTGTGTAAAATCAATGCAGTGACAGGAGCTTTAGGAAGAAAGAGGCCTGATTATGTAATTTTTACAGACAAGCACTGCACTGTATAATACCTAGAGGCAGAATAAACAATCAAAATTATTTCAACATGCCAGACCCCATGTGGTCAGACTCAGAAATTACATACAAAAATATTTAAAAACATGTTAATAGTCCCAGAGTGGTGCTAAAATGTAGGAAACACCAAATCATGATGAAATAAAAAAAAATTTGAGTATTTGGGTGCAGTTCTCCTTTAAATTAGTAAACTACCCAATATTTTTACAAAGTCTCTAGTTTAGTTGTTTCATGTATGTATGCACCCCAACTTACTTATTTGAAAGTAGCTGTACTTTAACTAAAAGAAATAAGATGCACATGCTGCTTACACTGATTGTTGTTCGTCAGCCCTTCTACTCTAGTGATTCAGCCTGCTCCTTTCCTTGGCTTTACCCTGCTCCCAATTCCCACCCACCCCACCTGCTCTACTTTTATACTAAATTTCTACTCCTCCAGTCCTTTCTCAACCATACTTTAATACATCTTTCCATACCCAATGCCCTAAATAAGTCTCAACAAACCAACATGTTTACTGCACAAATGTTGACCTCAACTAAATAATTTAAATGTACTTTACCAAATTGCAATGCATAACAAAATACCACAGACTCTCCCTCTTGTAAATCTATGTCCATATTTTATCTTCCTTTTTACCTGTTCTTCTACCACCCACACCTATGTGGTAACATACATCTTAACCTAGCCCCCTCACACTAAATTACCAAGAAGATACTCTTACTGATATTCATAATATTCACTCTCATATCACTATCCCATGTTACTTTCCTATCAGCAATTTCTATTTAACAATTTTAAAAATAGCCACTACTCAGATTTTCAGCTACCTAAAATACTCCCATACAACTTTGGTATATCTCCTTTTCTCTTTACAGCACAAGCCATATATCTCTTCAAAAACTTTACTGTTACCCAGAAACTACAACCAAACAAACTTAGCCTAGGCTGAAAGTTCTAATATAAATGGCTGAAATCACATCCCCTTATATTCTACCACCTACACCTATGTGGCAACATACCTGTTAACCCAGGCCCCTCAAACCTAACTATACCACCAGCCCACATTTACCCTTAAAAATACATCTGGCTTATACCTATATGCCACCAACATTAGAAACATTTGTGATAAACTTCTAGATGTCCATGCTTGGATAGCTCAATACTTCCCTGATATACTAATCATAACTGAAACATGGCTAAGTCAAGAAACCAAGGATGGGGAAATTATTTCTGTAGAATATAGTATAATAAGACTAGGCAGGACTAGGAAAAAAGGGGAAGACATAGCCATCATCTATAACATAACACAGTCTCTCTATCTCCCAGCTAATTTCCCCCAAATTTAAAAATTCAGAGAGCCTAATAATATCACTCAAACTAAATACAAAGAAAAGCCAGTGTATCACAAGAATATGCATACCCCTGGTAACAGTATTTCCACTGCCGAAGAATTTCTTTCCTGGATTTCAAACATTTTCCAAGAAACCATCATGATAGGCAATCTCAGCATTGATGTGCTAACTATAGATAATGAAATCCCTAAACACACCATTGACCTATACAGCTTCTCTCAGCTTATCTCAAACCCTATTAGATACAACAAACCAACAATAATTGATTGAATACTGACTAAAAAATTCCAAAGCTGATACCCTTCCAGATTTCCTAAGTGATCATCTTCTCATCTACACTATAACAGTCCGAATGGAGAGATGATGAATCAGCAAGCAAAGGAGAATAGTAGTAACTGATAAAGTTCTACCACAAGAACACCGGGTAGTGAGGGAAAGGAAGGGTAGACATCAAATACCATCATGGAAGTACTGAATAGAGAAAACTATAAAGCAATTAAGACAAGAAGTGTCACTGTTAGAAGAGTACAGAAGAGGGAGCAGATCAATAAAAATACTTAGAAAGATAGATGTGATAAAAGCAGCATGCAGTATTAGAACAGATCAGAATCTATCAAGCACTATCACAAATAAACTAAAAATTTCAGCACAGGCAGAAAAACTTAGAAGATACACAGATAAATACAGAAAAATACAAAATAAGCAATTTATTGATAACCCAAAAAGTTTTATAGAGAATTGGGAAACAAGGTAAAATGAATTGAAAGACCACCAAAAAAGAAGAAATAGATATATTTTGGAGAAGTATTTATGAAGATCCTATGGAACATAACAAAGATGTTAAATGGACAGAAGAAGTAAAAGAACGAATAAGAAGTTTAAAGGTACAGGATATGAAATGGGATGAAGTAACAGCCAGAGAGATTAAAACAAAGTCAAGAAAAGCCTCTAATTGGAAAACCCCAGGCTTCAATTCAGTCCCTAACTTCTGGTTAAAAGTATTAACATCTTTGCAAAAAGATTTAGCCATGAGTAAGAACTATTTATATATGCACCCTGAACAGACACCAACCTGGCTAACAACAGGAGTAACAATGTTCCTACTTAAGAGTGGACCTGCAAGCTACCCTAAAAACTTTAGAGCAATAAATTGCCTTCTGACAATGTATAAACTATACACTGGAATTGATATAGTTTGTTGTTAAATAAGGTCATAGTGGAGAACTGTAAAAAGTATGGCATGGATTGACTACAAAAATCATTTGATAGTATCCAGCAGTCATGGATAAAAGAGTGCTTAAAATGTATAAGATGCACCCTACACTGATCGACTACATTACAGTGACCATGAAAGCAGTGTCAGACCACTTTGCAATTAAGCCATGATAAAGGACAAATTATTAACCCAGGGATAAAAATTCAAAGGGAGATATTCCAGTGTGACTCTTTGTCTCCACTGCAATTCTGTCCTGCCCTTAACCCATTAAACTGTCAACTTAACAGTTTAGGCCATGGTTATAATTTGACTCCTAGAAAACAACAAAGTATAAAGACTTCTTATCCTCTCTTTGTCGATGATTTAAAACTGCATAGTTCATCATATGAGGAACTGAAAGCACAACTGCAAGTTGTCAAAACTTTTTCAGATGATATAAGAATATCATTTGGTTTTAAGAAATGTGCAAAAGCAACCTTTAAAGCAGGAAAACTGCAGCACCAAGAAAACATCAGTTTGGGACAAGAATATGATATAAAAGAACTTGAGCAAGAGGGAGTGTATAAATATTTGGGAATTGATGAAGGATCAACAATAAAGCATAAACGAAAGCGAATGAAACTTAGTAAGGAATACTTTAGAAGACCTAAATTAATCCTGAAAACAGCATTGACATCTACAAACAAAATTCAAGGTATAAAACAATTTGCTCTTCCTGTCCTAATTTACAGTTTTGGGGTGACTGACTTGCCCCAAAATGTGTTAGACAGCTTAGACAAGAAAACAAGAAGGATGCTTTATGCTCACCAAATGATTTATAAAAATCATTGCATGCCAAGATTATATATTCCCCGTTCCAAAGGAGGGATGTACAGATCTGCAGTCATGGGACTACACACATATCTGCTGACCTCACAAGACCCAAATGTAGTGAAAGTTTTGAAACATGAGGAGAATAAATCTAAGATGACTTCTCTGCTTAATTTATTAGAAGCATATTGGCATCAATCAGGAATGGAAATCAATACAGAAGTAGAAAAAAATCAGGCAGTAACTGAATGTGCCAAAAAACAAAAGAAAGTATATAATGTGAAGGAACAGATGAGAAGGCAAGAAATGTGGAAAATGCATAAATATAGTTGCAAGTATAGGAAACTTATGGAAGAACCTCAAGTTGATCAGGATCAAATGCAGGAATGTTAAGGAGAGATGAATTCAAACCAAGAGATGAAAGGTTAATATTGGCGGCCCAAGATAGTGGGCTAATTACACATTACTTTACAAAGTCTATTGAACATGTGGGCGAAACAGACAAATTTAGGTTTTGTAAAATAGAATTGGAAACAGTTACACACCTTGTTGCTGGTTGTGATATACTAATGGCAGAAGGACTGTATACTGAAAGGCATAATAATGTGGCTAGACTGTTGCAATGGGTATTGTGCAAATATTATGGTATTGAAATGGCTGAAAAACACTGGAAACATGATCAAGAAAGCATCACAGAAAATGATGATGTCTATATCACATTGGATCACCCATTACCAACAGTTCAAAAGATAGATGTGAGAAAGCCAGATACAGTGGTCCATGAAAAGAAGACAAAAGTAAGATTGATCATTGAAATCACTACACCCAGTTTCTTGTATACAGACAGACACAAAGTCATAAAATATCAAGATTTGCAGGCAGAAATGAGAGCAATGTGGAATAAAGAAACCCAGACAGTTCCAATAGTAGTAGGAGCAATGGGTGTTATAAAAATAATCTACAATCATATTTAGATATGTTACCAATATATGTAACTCTGTACGAATTGCAGAAGGGGTAACTACTGGGCACATTGCGGGTGCTGCAAAAAGACTTCTGACTGACATCAAATATTGAAACAATACTAATTTCATGAACTTTAATCGTACTTTGGCTTAGGAATGGGGTCCATTCTCATCATGGTATTAGACACCCAAAAGACTTGGAGAAATTAAAAATAACAGACAACACTCCTGCAAACAAACATCAGTATAATAACACCACTCTAAGTATTCAGTATTCAGCTGCTCTACCACCTTTATATTTTATCCAACTGTAGGATACATTGTTATAAGAAAAGCACAGTACAGGTCTGAACTGTCTGCAAGCACAAACAGCTAAAGTTAACTTTGTGTAAATGTCTACCTGTTTGAGCTAATATTCATTATCCCCTGGAGACCACTCTGCTTTGCCTTGTAAGCAGCCCCCCCACACACACTCACACTCATCTTCCATTTCTCTTTTATTCCCTTCTGTTAGCAAATAGTATCCAAAACTGATCAAATACTGTGTGTTTGTTAATTTAAATTGAGAACACAGTAGCCTACTGATACAAGGTTATCCTGTTTTTCCACCTGAGAAATGGTTAAGAAATGACTTACAGCTTCAGAGCAGTCTTTGGTCAACTCTGATTGTTTCTTAAACACAAACTTGTCTTTGCTTGGATCTTGGCTCATCCCACTCCATTCCCTGTCACTATGCTCATGCTCACTCCACTCCCCTCCCTGCCCCCATATCCCACCTGCCCCCCAATACTGGGAATTTAAACTTGACCAAGCCACACCTACCAGAGTTCAAACCACCAAATCTGCTTCAGTAATTATAACTAACCCCTCCCATTACACATTACTACCTATCTACAATACATTTGCACTCACACACAACTAGGAACTACCGAATAGAAAAATACCCAGTAGACACCCCAAACATCTCATACATAACTTCTAACATTGAATATGTGACATAATAATCCACCCCTCCTACTCCAAAACTTCCTACCACATTAACACAAACTATCCATATTACCTTCTCAGGTACCCAAACCCATACTTTAAATTTTTACTAATATCTACTTAATCCCAAATTCACTCCACATTATATGCTGAATAGTCATCATGTCTACCAAACCTCTTTCACTTCTAACTCAAATACTACTACTTATTACCATATCTTACCTAACCTATCTCACCCAACCTCTCAGTGCAAATCACCCACTTCCATTTCATGCAACTAGTCCAATCTCCATGATGCACACATATTCCTCAACCTGCATATCACCCAGTCTCTACCCCTTCAATAATAGTATGCTCTTCACCTACAAACTCTTACCTAACCCCAAAAATCTCTACTCACATCTATATTAACCACATACCCATAAAGCTTACACCCGATAGATTACATACCAAGGAACTCAAATACCTCTTCTGCCATTTCATCTCTGTCCTTCTCTCCAGCGACATTCACCCAAACCCTGGCCCTTCTCCCCCACACATCTCAACCTCCCAATCCCATCCTCCTCCCACAACTGTTAAACCCCTCCATTTCTCAGCTTTAAATGCTTAGAGCATATGCAACACAATTTCTAACCTCCGTGCTTGGCTTCTCCATAACCAACCTGATATTCTGTTCATCTCAGAAACATGGCTCAAACCCCATATAAAAGACTCTGAACTAACACCACCTAACTACTCCATAATTAGAAAAGATAGAACACATAAAAAAGGAGGGAGAGTCACTCTCCTGTACTCATCATCCCACTTAGTTACCCCCTATACCAAACCTATTCCCAAATTTGGCAAGGCAGAACTAATTCCAGCCCTACTTCATATAAACAAACATAAACTTATATGTATAGCCTCCCTTTATATTCCTCCTGGAGACAATAGCTCAACCCTTGAAGATATTCTCTACTGGCTCTCTAACAACATCACTAATTAAACTATAATCCTGGGTGATGTTAACATTACCTAGTCAACAATTCAATCTCCTACAAACTCACTTAATATAAACTTGTACAACTTCACTCAGCTTATTAACTCAACAACTATGCCTTCCAAGAACTTCCTTACTGGAAGCATCCTGGACTGGATTCTAGTTTATCATCCACATTACATCTCTGATAGGGGCCCTCTGCCCGTCCCAGTAGGTGACCACTTTCCCATTTTTGCCCACTGTCTTCCATCTATCTCATACCTACACCTCCACGGCTGTCTAAAAAACTTTAATCCTAGCACATTCTCAAATACACTAAAAAAATGAACTGGAACCCATTTAAAACCATTCCCTTAGAAAATGCTGTTGCCTACTTTAACTCACCTTTCCTCAACTTGCTTGACTCCTTTGCCCCTCTGAAAACAAAATGCATAAGAAGCAATCCTGTACCTTGGCTAACCAAAAATACCTTACTAGTCATGCAATTCCAGGATTAAGTCTGGACATGCTACACCAAAAATAAAACTATCACCATCCTTAATGAATTTAAAACAGTTCTTAACAAAGTAAAAAAAACTGATCTCAGACCGCAAAGCCTACTTCTCTACACTCCAAACCAACTATAACACCAACCCCAAAAAATTCTGACATGGAATCTCCTCCCTTCTCAAACCTGGCAAAAAAAGAAACCCCCTGCCCTGATCCAGATGCCTCTGACGTGGACTTAGCCACCCAATTTAACACTTTCTTTATCAATTCCATAAGTAAACTTACATCATCCTTCACTTCCCATTCGCCTTCCCCACCCTTATTTCCACCTATCCCTCCCTCCCCTAGCATCTCTTGCTCCAATCATCCTCCTTTCTCCTTCAACCCAATCCCTACAGCCACTGTAAAAAAACTTCTACTAACATTGAAACCCGGCTCTAATGCCCCTGATAATATACACTCATATTTCTTAAAAGTTGCCACAGAAGGCATAGCTCTTCCCATCTGCATTCTTATAAATTGATCTATTGCTGAATGTCAAGTTCCCCAGCTTGGGAAAAAGGTCTTTATTATTCCACTCCATAAAGGTGGTAATAACAATAATATCACAAACTTTGACCTATCACTATCTTATCCCCATTTCTAAACTTCTCAAAAATGCATCCATCTACAACTTCTACCTTACCTCATAAACAACCAACGTCTAAACCCTACTCAACATGGTTTCAGACCTAGCCACAGCACTACCACAGCTCTCCTCTCCTTTCTAGAAACAGTTAATAAGGCCCATGACACCGGCCACATTGTGTCCATTCTCCTCCTTGACCTCTCTAAGGCATTTGGCACTATCTCTCATAACCTTCTTTTCACTAAACTCTCCAAACTAAATGTATCCTGCTCTTCTATTAAATGGTTACTTCTAAAACAGGCAACAAGCAGTCAGATGGAAAATGCCACCTCCCCTTTTCTCAATACTCCCACAGGTGTCCCTCAGGGTTCAATTTTAGGCCCTGTTCTATTCAATATATTCATAAACGATTTCTACCAAGCCATCCCAAATGCCAACCTTGTCCAATATGCCAATGATTCAACAATACTCTGCTCTGCCTCTTCTATACCCACCCTAGTTAAATTAACCCAAGATGCCTTCTCCACACTGAGCAATGGATGATGGACAATCATCTAGCACTCAATGCTACTAAAACTAAACTCATGATATTTACTGCTTCCAAAACCACCACCCTAGATAAAACCTCATTCTTAGTCACCAGTCAAAATAATGCTCCTCTTGAAATAGTCTCTAATGCTAAACTACTAGTAGTCCTGATCGATGACCAGCTAAAGTTTGATAATCATCTACAAGTAAATATAAAAAAAACCACACAAAAAATAGGCATGCTTTACCGACATAACCGTTAAATCTCTCCCTCCACTAGGCTCACCCTCGCCAACACTTACCTTATCCCATCCCTCCTATAGGGTGCCCCTATCCTTAATAACCTGCAATCCTCCCTCAAGACTAAACTCTCCTCTTGCTATAATAAGATAACAAAATTTGCAACTGGCCATAGATCCACTTCCCATCACTGCACTGCCCTACACCAACTGAATTGGCTTGAGTTGTCCAATTACCTCATCTATATTCAACTTGTCCAAGCACACAAACTTATTTTCACCCCCTCCCTCTGTCCCTTTCTTGCCACCATCTTCAAAATGAATCAACCAAATAGACTTTTGAGATCTAATTCCCAAAATCTAATTGAACTGCATAAACCTGCCCATCCACCAGGCAAACATCTAATGACCTTCTCTCTAGCACGCCATTTGAACTCCCTCCCAGCTTTCATCCACACTACCAGCTCCCTCTATTCATTCAAAAACCTTACTTCACACACACCTAACTTCACTATGGGAATGCTCTTGCTCCCACCCCACATAATCTCTCTACACTATAGCTACTCACTATAAGCTATAATTCACAATAACCTCCCATTATTTTGTATCCCTAATAAACTCTAGGAATTAGCATAACTCCTAGAATGGTACAATTCAGTAGGCTAGAAATTAACTGCATGAATTAGCATAACTATTAAAAAATTTAGACTGTTTCTGTTATAGCATTGTGCTAATATGTTAAACTGTTAAAAACTTTGACTGTTTGTAAATATTACTTTTATTGCATTGTACTTATATGTGCACTTTACTAATATGTGTTTTTCTGTTTGTTTAATTTTGCTTCATTTGTGCACATTATATTTCTCTAATAACTTACTCTTACGTTAAATCTCTAATTTGTAATTTTCTGGAACTTTTCTCCCCAGGACTCCATTGAAAACAGGCTCCTCATGGCCCAATGGACTATCCTGGCAAACAAACAATAAATATATAAATAATACTTGCAATCTGTCCTCCATCAAGCCTGACTCATCTATCTCCAACCTGAAAGCAGTCAATTGGAAGGTACTACAAACTTTACGCCTGAATGAAGTTGTAGCCCTCTTTAACTCTACATTCATGTATATACTAAATAGTCTACCTCCATTAGAACTAAAAGCGTTATAATGAACCTTCCTTCCTGGCTGTCTAATAATACTAAACAATTAATGAAAAAAATGATATAATGCATGGAAACATGGTGGAAGTACAGTGCTATACAGAGTCTTCAATTATGCAAAGAACTAATTAAAGCTACCAAAAACAACATCAGAAATGAAAAAAGAACCATCATACTAGATTACAAACTGAGAACCAAAGTAACTTTAAAACCTTCCCGTCAGCCATAAATCATCTCCTAAATCCATGCCAGTCATTATAGCCCACCCCATGTTTAACTAGCTAAATAAGTAGTTTTACCAACTAATTCAACACTTGTTTTACACAAACAGTTAGCTCTCTAAGCAACACCCAACCCACTTGTACACACAAGTCCCCCCATAAAACGACAAAGTAGCAAAAAGATCTTTACTTTCCAAACAGTACTATGCATCAAGTTTGAGTAGAAAAACTTATATTGTAGTTACAGAGGTGCAGTAGCAGAAAGGAGTCCCTTCATCCATGGAACCAGTTTCACTACACACACACACACACACACACACACACACACACACACACACACACACACACACACACACACACACACACACACACACACACACGCACACACACACATACACACACACACACGTATGTGTATATATATATATATATATATATATATATATATATATATATATATATATATATATATATATATATATACACACACACACACACACACACACACACACACACACACACACACACACACACACACACACACACACACACACACGATATTCTTGTAAACTGGACCATGTCCCTAGTCACATTTATAGATGTGTAAAAGTATGCTAGCAACACTGAAAACAAACCTGTATTGATGAAATATACTGAAGACAATAACTCCCTCTAACATTCCAAAAAACATCAGTTCTATCTTTTCTGACACCACTCACAGATTACAAAGACTGCATTAGATGCAAAGAAGCAGCACTATACAAGCATTGCTAAAGTACAGTTGTGTATTAGGTACTTATATACCAGTAGATCTTCATGAAAGGGTCAATGAAACATTAAATCACCCACCTTATTTGCTCTTTTTTCCCAGCAAGGGTTTTCACTAGCTGTTCTTATATCCTATCAAGAACAATGCCAGTCTTGTGCTTGCATTCTGTGGAATCTTGGTTCTTGTATAAGGCACTATGGGATAACAAGCATTAGTAGGATCCTTCTTCTGATCTACAAGCCTCCTCTAGCCCTCATATGGAACTACAATTACAATAATTCATTGTCCTTTGTGCAGCAAAATATTAGTATAATAACAAAATGGTACTGTGTAATAAATGAATGAAAAAGTTATCATAAAACTGTGAAGAATGTCATAAGGGTATGATTGAAGAATTATTGTTTTTGCAAATACTTTAACTCAACCGCATTGCCATTTGGGGGAGTAGTTGTAACAGAAAATCATAACATTGAGGTAGATTTCCAAGAACTGTTATAACTCTAAGAGATGGACAGGTATAAGGTACCCAGGATACCCAGTAGAAAAGCTGCGCCAAAACCTGCCCTCCCCCAGTTGTGCATTTGGTTTGCACTATTTTGTGAAAATGTAGACAACAGTCCATTTGCCAAATAAAAGGTTAAATATTCTTAAAATCTGCTGCAGGTGCAGCTGCTGTCCAGTGGAGCATGGTCACATTGTGTATTGTAGTTGATTAATATACTAAACATAGCAAAAGGCAATCCATTAGTCCAACTGTTTACTCAAAAGTCTGCAGATTAAACTGTAGGCCTTCTTCCACTTTCCTGAATGAGATAAAATGCTGGCCTGTTTTTTCTGAATTAGTTAGACCTCTTAGAGTAGTAGGTCATTGGTTTAGGGCTTTCAACAGATGCAAGCAATGTTCACCATCATTTTGATTGAAGTAATATATTTTTATTGTTTACAGTGCTCTGTAAAAGATACAGACACTTTGGATGAGCTTCTGGCTTCCATGAGGTGACTCACTTGCAGACTTTCATTCATTTACTTCATTTCTATATCTGTCCATTCAGCTGTAAGTTTTTTTCCAGTGGTCTCCTCCAAATCAACAGTAGATGACATTACATTACAGGGATGCTCTCTCTGGTATTTGATCTTCCTTTCTGTACAGCTTTTTCTACACTTCAACTTTACTATATGATATAACTTCAGTTGCTTTCTATGCATTGCCTTAGTCTCTATTTTCTTATGACACTACTAGTTTAGACAGTTGTGGTTGCTCATCTTTTCTGAAAATTAACATTCTTGTCTTCTATGCCTATGATTCCTCCTGTATGGCTTTCCATCTTCTCCATTGAAGTATAGAAACATGGTTCATTGCTTTACCAACTACTTCAGATACAGGCTATGAACTTTCCATTGGGTTTTGATTGTTTTTTAATACAGCTTCCAAATCGGAAAATTTGATGCAGTTTCTGTTACAGTAATATTCTTCAGTCTGCTTATTTCTCATCAGCACTTCCTTACTTTATATGATTTCCTTTACTTTATAGCTTTCTGGCATCAGTAACACACCTGATACAGGTATATCACAAAAGTGCAAAGCCTGCCATGTTTTATCTTTATTTTTTATCTTCACATATACATACACAGCTATGTTGAATATATACTGATCCCAGTGTCCATGCTCCTATCTGTCTTAAAAGTACTAACAAACTACCACATATCACCAGACATAATATACTTTAGCACTACATATAATCACAGTCAACATCCTTTTCAAATCAATAACCTCATCTGCAGCTACAGCAACATAACATACCACCTACATTTTTGTACTTCATTGATAAAATTCCAAAATCCCTATCCACTAAATGCAGTCCCACCTCTTTTCTATTCTTCATTGATGTTGTGTCTTTCGGCTTTTCCCGGTTAGGGTTCGCCAGAGCAGAACTCCGGTCCACTAATGATTTGCAGTAGATTTTTACGTGCCGAGTTGCCAGCTGTGATGCACAACCTTCAATGAAGGTACGCCCATTCATGCATGCCTCCACACAGAAGACGCTCTAGCTGAGAATCGAACAGGACAACGTCTTACTGTGAGGCGACAACGCTACTGCAGCACCACACTTGATAAAATTTAAAAACCCTATCCACTAAACACAATTCTACCTCTTATCTATTCTCCTGTGGAGATGTTCTCCCCAACATCAGCCCTTCCACTTTTAACAGCAACCTACTACACTCCTACTTCCTAACAGCCTATAAATCTGGTACCTTAGAAGTTTTGTTATAAGTGTCTGTACCAAAACAGAACAAGTACAATCCTAGATTGTTATCTATAATCCAGATATCCTAACCTTTAAAGAAGCATGACTAAAACCCACACTACTGGATGAATAAATTCGCCCACCTGGGTACAACATGATTTGAATCAATAGGCTATCAATAAGAACTGGAGGTGTTGGCTTACTCTTTAAAAATAATCTAACAATTGCTCAGTTTCACACCTCTCACTCCCAATCCTCAAAAAATATGAGGTACAACTAGTCACTGCCACACTAAGCCCTAACAAGGCCCAGCACCTCCGCAGTCTATATCCCACTAAACTGTATTCACCCCAACACCCTGCATGACATCCATCCCTGATATCCACCAACATAAGACAAGGAACCATAGACCAAGGAGACATGAACATAAACCGACAGCTCTTAAACTCTCCAAACTTATTAACCAAGCCAATCCCTACTATTAATATTTATGGAATAGCATAGCTATTAACTGCATCTAACAGAACAGATACTGTACAGAATGACAAAGCACCTTGGACTGGATTCTCACTTCCAACCCAATTTAACATAAATTTCCTCAGTTCCCTACAATATACCCTTAGTGACCACTGCCCTACATACCTAATCTGTCTGCCATAGGTTCATAGGTGTTTACTAGGCTAACAACCACAAGGGCCTTTTTAAGCCTAGCCATGCATCCCAAATCTCTGACAAGTTCTGCTACCCTTGATAAGTATAAGCATGGGCCTGGGAGATGAACCATTTACAGGTTATCTCTGTCTATTAAAGACATAGGTCCAGGGATGAATTTCTGGTTTCCCATCCAATTGTCCAAGTTGCACTTGAACTGGGTAAGGGAGGAACTCTGCTTCACATGGATGGGGAGCCTGTTCCATAGAAGGGGTAGTCTCTGGGATACATGAAAAAAATATCTGTCCCCAAATTTAACAGTTTACTGCAAATGTGTGATTGGACACTTCCACTTGATGATGAAGTCCGTTATTTTAATCAGACCTTCCTATTATCAATACTGTATCTCCATTATATAGAAATACATCAAAATCTAATCCTGCCCTCTGGCTCACTACAGAAGTCAAACAAAATGATGATCAAACATGACAAAGTCTGAAAGGTCTAGAAAGGAGGGAAATCCCTTTCAGATTACCTAAACTGAAATCTAAACTTTTACCATGGGACCTGGACCTTACCACAGGACGGAAAATGAGTGAATATTTCATAGAAGCCACGACCTCCCTAACAAACACCCACAAAAACAATACTACTGGCAGTAGCCCTTCTCAGTCATGACTAAATCCTGATCTTAAGCCCATCCAACAACATTCACCATCCAACCCATACCCACTAAAAATAAAAAATACCATCCACACTAAAATCCACCTTATTAGCCTCAGACCATATCCAATCTGAGTATTGTCATCTGGAAGCTGACACTTTTTCTAACACTATTGCTATATTAATTAACAAAACAATAAATGAAAAATATGTTTCAACCTTATGAAAATACTGTAAATATTCATCAGCTTCCATCCACAATGGAGGAAATGACATATCCATCTCCAACTTTAGACCCATAGCTATTCTATGCCTACTCTCTAAGATCCTCATAAAATGTATTCATAAGCAACTACTAAGTTACATCACCAAAAAACATCTATTGTCTCCCACACAACATGGCTTTTGGCCAAAACACAACACTAAATCTGCCATCTTATCCTTCTTAAAACACCATAAATTGACACCTAAATCAATACCACCTTACAGCCACAGTTTTTTGACCTTTCAAGTTTTTTATTCCATTTCACATGACATTTTACTCTTCAGTGTCTATAACATAGGATTAAATTCCTCAAATCTCACTTGGTTCAAAAGTTGCCTCACTGGATGTAGGCAATCTAGGATATGAAAATACACTTTTTCCACCTTCTTACATACAGTTAGTATTCCACCAAGGTATATCCTTGACCTCCTACTTTTGTAATATATTCATAAACCATATGCACAAAAACATAGATTGCAGCAACATAATACAATACAATACACAGAGACTCTACCACAACCAGGAAATTCCAATACCTTACCTAATTCACTTTCAACAACTCAGAGAAATGAAAAACCATCTCCAAACTAATATTAAATGCTAAACAAAAACTACTGCTCTTTACTTGTAATATCTACTCTAAAAGCAATTCTTTGATCAAAATAACCCCAGCCCAGTAAAACAATTCTAAAGTAAGTCGAACAAACAAACAAGCAAAACGTTTAGGGGTAACGATCAACAACAGACTAAAATTCGATTACCTTATTAACCAAAATCTATCTAAAATCAGCCAAAAGTTAGGAGCCTTGTAAAAAGTCAAACCCTATCTCAACTCTAAGCTAAATACCTAAGTGCTCAAAGTCTACTTCCTCCAAACATACTGCCCATCATTCACATCTCACCCATTCTTACTAAAATCCAGAAAACCCTTCTAAATAAATCGAGTAAATGCTAACACACTGTCAGATTTGCAAAAAAAAAAAAATCTTAACAAAACCCACCACCACCAGGCACGCCAGCAAATACAATGGCTAGGACTCCAGAATGCTCTGACCCTATACCAACCAAAAATAGCTTTTAACATTCTATTTACCTAGCAAATGCCCATCATCTGCTGACTTCCTGCAGATACACTCCCTCTAAATAATATAGATCTATACCCCAAAATAAGATCCCACCCAACATTACAACCATTTTGGTGTCTCCCTATGTTCTTATCTTCATTCAAAAATTTGGATTTCAATTCCCCCATAAGTTTGAGATGAATCTTGTCCAACTCCTTTCAGACATAACTTGCTGTTGGACTCGTTGTGTTGCAGTAACTTAAAAGCTTAACTGTCCTCCTCCTAGATATACTCCTCTAATATCTGAACTATCTACTACTTTCACTCATATATCTATCCCTATATTTCAATCCTAATCTTTCTTTATACTCCTACCTAAACATCTTCTCATCACCCTTACTCAAATCCTAACTCTACATCCACCACTCACACCATCCCAACTCACTTTTGATTGCCTTTCCACCTTCACAATGTAGGGTTAATCTGTCTGAATTCGAATTATATCTCTGATTATCACATTATACCCTTTAATGTACATTTTTGGAGCTTGGGAGTGGGTGTACACCAGGGTCCAGCTCTGAGCCCACTGCTGTTCATACTGGTGATGGACTACATTAGCAAACAGGTAGGAGGGGACAGATCAACAAAGTTGTTATATGCAGATGATGTGGCATTACAGGCTGACTCTGAGCAAGAACTACAGCAAAGGATAGAGCAATGGAATGCAAAATGGAAGACACATGGGATGAAACTAAGCACAAAGAAGAGAGTGGTAATGGCAGCAAACTGGGGAAATTAGAAGAAGCTGAGGATAGAGATAGAAGGTAAGATAGTGAAACAGGGCAGTATATAGTTTCAAGTATCTGGGAAGGGTAGTTGAGGAGAAGGGAAGTTTGAATGAAGAAGTCAAAGCTAGAATCAGAGGGGCTGCAGCCAACTGGCATAGCATGTCAGGTGTAGTCTATGACAGAAGGACTCCAGAATGTTCTGACCTTATATCAACCAAAAATAGCCTTTAACATTCTATTTGCCTAGCAAATGCCCATCATCTGCTGACTTCCTGCAGATACTCTCCCTCTAAATAACATAGATCTATACCCCAAAATAAGATCCCACCCAACATTACAACCATAGTTGTAAGAAGCTGAAAAGCAAGATGTACAAGATAGTGGTGCAACCAGTACTACTGTATGGTACAGAAACATGAGCAGTAAAGGCAGAGCAGATGAAGGGGCTAGAGGTGATGGAAATGAAGTGCATGAGAAGGGTGGTAGGATGCACTCTGTGGGATTAATGAAGAAATGAGAACACAAGAGCAGAAGCCAAATTAGCTCCAAAAGAATAGATCAAAGAGAGGAGATTACAGTGGTTTGGGCACATGTGTAGAAAAGCAGAAGGCAGTCTGGTGAAGAAGATTTGGGACAGACAGGAAGAAGGTAAGAGGAAACCTGGATGTCCAACAACGAGGTGGATGGATTGTGTGAAAAAAGATGTGCGACAGTCAGGCATGAGTGTTGAAGAAGGCAGGAATGTGGCACTGAACTGAGAAAGAGATGTGACAGTTAACACGATTCTCTGACCCCATGTAAAAGATGGAAGAAAAGGGGCTGATGATGATGATGATGGTGTACAATTTTGGAACTACTACAATATGCTTTTTAATATATAATGCATTCTTTGGCACACGTCTCACAAGATGCATCAAAAAACTCAAAAAATGCAGAGGGTTATAATAAAAAGGATCTTGGGCATCATAAATCTTAGTTATAAGAAAAGGCGAGAATCAGTGTCCTGTATCCCTGTATTCTGTGTTGTGTAGGCTCTTGAGTGGAGCCATATGCATTGTTTCCATCCAGAAACCCTATTATCCAAGACATCCTCTTTCTCAAGATATCAAATAGTATGGACACTGAACATGGACACCGAACAAGAGATTTCAGTTTACATCAGATAATAAACAAAACTAAATGGAGAAACGGGTTCAT
Organism: Protopterus annectens; assembly: GCF_019279795.1. NCBI lineage: Eukaryota > Metazoa > Chordata > Ceratodontiformes > Protopteridae > Protopterus > Protopterus annectens. The sequence continues at coordinate 1,064,502,515 of NC_056743.1, forward strand.
TATCCAGTGCTTCTCCTTGTTCCATAGATTCCCCTTGCATGTCAAGCAGCTTAACTCCATGTCAACCTTCAAACATATCCTAGACAAATGGATAGGAACCCTAAAATACACTCCAGGACTCACAGGCCTTGTCCTCCTTGAAAAGGTTGGTAGAGTCTGAGGCTGGCCTCTGGTAGAATAGCCTTATATTTCCTATGATTCTCTGGCTATGTACCTCTTGTATCATAGCACCTATGCAGCTTATATTTTCTAAAATGTAAATTAGTTCTAATTTTACTTTATTGTCTGGAGCTTTTATCTCCAGGACTTTGCAGAAAAGAAGCTTTGGCTCAGTTGGACTATTTTGATGAGCAAATGGAAGTAAGCGAGTATATAAAAAGAATGTTTCTTTTTATCCTTTGGCCATTGAGAACTGAGTTGATGCTAGTTTGAGTTCAAGCTATGGAGTATTCATGTCTCTCATAACTAAAAAGTGGCAGTTCTCATAGCTGTTACTACTGCTCTCTCTCGTGGTATGTTTCACAGTTTGGAAAGTTTTCTTGCCTTGGTCAGTTTATTGTGGATAGTGTGGACTGGACATTATATGCCTAAATTCCCACTCATGCATGATCTTCTAAATTGGTGACTTTCTGTGACTAGAGGGTATAAGACCACCAGGCACCCCATCTTCAGAATATTGATTTTAATGCACGCATCACACTTGCGCATGGCAGTCAGCTTGATTCTTTTCAAGAACTTGGAATAATTATCTGTAATATAAGCCACGGTTTCTTTGAACCAGAAACAAGGCTGTGTCCACTCACAGATGACTCTGTACTGCGTATACTAGCATGAATTACTTTGCATTATTGTTATGATACATGGCAGATGGCATAGCATTGTATTACCACTTCTATTTCAGTCAACATTCCAGGCCAACGCATTATATTTCTTGCTCTTTCTTTTAACATTTCTATTTCTAGATGTTATCCATGTATCTTTTCAAGCATTTGCCTTCCCAGATGATAGGGAAGCATTATTTTGTCAGCTTTAAACACTAACCCCCAGAAACAATGCCTTTCTTAAAAAAAAATAGAATTAATTTTCCTCTTCTACTTGGGCCAGCCTCTCAGTGTAATGCATGTAGTCAGTAGCAGTAGTTCTCCAAAATCCATTCACTTTTTTTCTCTTATTGCTAACTGCTTTTTCTAGTAGGTCTTCATTATTTCTGGCAAAATAACTGCTATGTGTAGTTCCTTATCTGGACAGCATTTTACACTCAGATCATATTAATGCAAATTAGGTAACAACCTCTGCAATCACGGATGAACCTTGTACAAAACTTTCTCAATACACTTATCAAGGCTTAATAGACTATTTCACATTTGTGCACAAATGCTAGCAGTTTCTTTTTTCCAGCTGAATGTATTTCCTTGTGCATCTTTAACTGGTTTTGATCCACAGACATCTTTTTTAACCACAGTTCCTTAACCCTTCTGCTTGCATCCTACTTACAGTTCAACTGAACTCTTCACATCCCAGTTTTTAAGTCTCGGTACTCTTGCTAAACTATCTTCTTGCTCATAGCATCATTCCCAAGTTACATCTTGCTGTATGACAGGCTTCTTTGAGGTATACTTATCTCAGCCATATTAGGTACAAACTTTTCAGGATACTAAATCATTCATAGAAACCTCTGTATTGTTTGCTTTTCTACTGGCTTTGATATTCACACAATTGCTTTATTTTTATCTCCATCAGGATTCAGCAGCTCTGATATTAAAATGTAACTCATGTATTTCAGACCTGTTACTCTTTTTTTTTTTTTACATTTACTCTTAGATAACTAAATTTTGCTGTCTTAAATCTGTTTGGCAGTTATATCAATCTCTTTGTCATGTTTTTCTTGAGTCTGACCCCATACTAATAAATGTTCAGTTACATTTACAACACCATCCAACCTTTCAATTGCCTGTGCAACAGTTATTTGGAATACTTCTAGTGCTGAAATACATAATGGAGGTCTAAGGCCTTTGTGTCTTCATAATGGTGCAATAAATACACAACTTTCTTCATCTTGGTTTATCTGTCAGAGTCTCTGGTTTGTATCTAGTACCAAAAGTAACTTAGCAATTGTCTTTGTTGAAGTTGCTTCAGTTGTAAGCAATGCATAATACTCTTTTAATTATTTTATTCAAATGTAAATCTTATTTTACATCAGAATCCACACTACTTACCCATACTTGTTTGTGTCTACTTCTTAGTCACAAAGAAGCTCTCCATTTATTTATTTTCTTTCTGTCTTCTACTTCTGAGTATGACTGGTCTGCTCCTTGGAATATGTATATCACTGACACATCATCAGAACTTACATGTATATATTTTCTTGGCAAATTTTGTAAGGCTATACATAAATCGTCACATTTATGAATAATATAATTTCTCTGGTTCTGTTCTGTACTTGAGATACCTCTGTAACTGTTCCTGCACACATTTACTGTTAAACTTGACACTAGTAATTCAGTTTACCATTACTTGTTTCTCATAAACCAAATGACCAAAATGTATCAGAAGAATTAAGTTTTTATGTGTAGTAATTTGAAGCAGGATCTTTTTATTTTCACATGCCAGCAGCATTTGTCAAAAAAGCTTTACTTGGTACCCCAACACTCTGTAAATAATGTGCACACAGCTCTCTTTTCAGTGTTTTTTAGGTCTAGTATTTCAGAATTTCAAATATTACACCTTGCAACTTTGCTGAATTTGAATTCAGTAGTTTGCTTATTAATAATTCAACATTTCTTGCCAACAGGCTTGTTGCCAACTGCCACTGATATATCTTCAGACAACACCATATCAGTTCTTCATTTTAATAGTACCAACGGAGATTTCATTTACATGTTTCTGTTTAAGAGGCCACTTCTTTCCAATACACTTTCCTATCCATTTACACCTTTTCAAAATAGTTCTTTATAGCACAGCTTCTGCAAAACTGATCACAGCCATACTTCGTACATGTGACTTGAAATTCCACTGCATTATATTTTCTGTGCAACACATAGTTCTGTTTCTTGTCTCCATTTCTGTTAAATTGTATTTGGACTTTCCCATTGTGCCCAATCTACTCAAATTTACCTTGCATACATCCATTCCTTAGTAAACTATTTTAAGTTAGCTCTTTTAACTGTGTTCCAACAATCTCAATTCCTCTGTTTACATCCATAGCTTTTGATAAGATCAAACTAATGTGCCTTATTAGCTTAACCCTTGTTTAATCATTTCCTATACTACAACTATTATGTCTCTTATTAAAGAACCACAGTACTTACAAAACATGCAGTCAAGAGCATAGTTCTTTAGTGTGCTGACATTACATTTTATTGACTTTTAATAACCTTGGACCCTTGTAAAGAACAAGTCGTGAGTAAATAGTAAGTTCTAGACTTACAATTCTGAAAGTTCTCTAATTTTTGTTTTGCATCTCTTAGAGAAAAGTTAAATAACTAAATACTTTTAAGCCTTTTTCCTCAATAATATGCAAAAATGAGGTGGACTTTTTCCGGTTTCTCAGTTATTCCACTTACAGACAAAAATACAACAAACCGCAGAATTCATATCTTCCCGTCTGTGGCTAAGTGGCCTTCAAGTCAGAGGATTCCAAGTGGTTACAGCTGAAGAATTTTTCTTACAATTGTACTTCTGAACTTCTAAATACACAAATTATTCAAAACAAATATACTTCTTCATATTTGTAAACGTATTTCTCCAATCCTGCAAACATTTATCTACTGTAATATTTATGTTTATCATAATGCTGTATAAATAACAAAGACAGTATGGAAGAGCTTCTATTATCCACAAAATGTTTATTCAGGCTGCCTTCTATACATGATGCTTCTACATGAAATGGCACTTCCTGATGCCGTGTGCAGCATATTTAAAGCAATATTCCACATGCTGTGTGCGGCATATTTAAAGCAATATTCCACATATACTAACATTATCTGGATAAAAGAACAGCAGTTATATAACCTGAATGAGAATCTGTTGATTCCTACTTGGGATGAAAGATGAATTAGTCTTGAATGACAGACTTTCATTATAAGAAAAAAACAAGTAAGGTGATATAAAAATGTGCACTTGCAACTTCACTAAATGTAAAACAGCTCAGAAAAAAAATGTTTTTAAAAGGTACTTTAAACCATACTGCATCTGTTGATTGAATCAGAAGTAAAGCTATTTTTTCTAGCATAAAGTTCAAATCCCACACAAGCAAAATCATTTTCTTGGTGGTGTTAGGTAGGTACTGATAAATGAGAAGATATTGCTAGTATATAAATTTTATCTGTAATTAAGTAAATTTATAGTGCCCAAGTTATATTAATGTCATGTGGGTGCTGGAGCCAATCCCAACATTCAAAGATTGTAAGGGAGAAAAATTGTAACCATTTAAAATGCTGGGACCCACTAGAGTGAGTGCTGAAATATGGAGACTGAATGGCTGAAAAACATAGACTTACATATATTAAGTATGAGATGCCATTTCTTAAAATATTCTATTTTCTCCAAGGTATGGTGATCTCTGTGTTGGTATATATAAGTTCTGGGGATATGGGGGGGGCTTGCCCCCTGCAAAAAAAAAGTAGTTTAAAGGAGATGAGCAATATTTCAGATTTGCTCTTTTCCTGGGTTTTTGGTCTTTTTTTTTGGGGGGGGGGGTGCTCATTGGCACTCGGCAATTAAAATACCAACATTTCAGTAGGAGACAAGAAAGACTAATCATGGTTATGACACCAACCAATCACAGAATGCAAATTATATTCATACACAGGATACATACTATGGATAGTTTGGTGGCATATCAGTTTACTGATGGAATGTTCTTGGGTTATGGAAGTAAACTGAAGCACCCTGTGAAAACCCATGCAGTCTGCACAGAAGGTAATCAAACAAATGAATTATTTAATTAGTCCCATAGACTTGTTGTGAGACAGTATACACAATCCAAACATTGTGACATATTCCAAGAAACAAACTTTTTTGTTTTTGAATATAAGTATATATATATATATATATATATATATATACATATATATATATATATATATATATATATATATATATATATACGTATGTTTATTTGCATTATTTTAAAATATTTAACATTAAAATGGGAAATTCTGTCTTCCATACTGGCAGATTAAAGTTCAGACACTGGGTTGTAGTATCTCACCCTGCTGTTGTGTCACTCATATTTGTGTAGCTACATAAGCCATGTTGGAAAAGTGATCATACTCATTAGGAGAGAAAACCAGGGTTTTCTTGAACAAGATGGAGCTATCAGATATAGACTGGTTTTGGCTTGTTTTGATTTAAGAAGTGCCCGCTGAATCAAACACAGAGGAAGGAAGGCATGCATTGAAATGCAGTCCATATGAAGGAGAAAACATATATCTTCCAGACTCTGTTGTGAGGCACGAGAAGGCAAAAAAGATTGAGAAGAGTGTTGTCAGCTTCAGCAAACAGGTCCATTCCTGAAAGATTCTACATCTTGATAAGGAATAATGCTGTGATATGCATCCTTTCAGATTTAATTTTTGTGCCAGTGTTATTTTCCTGCTTAGAGCATCTGAAGAACTCATTCAGTAAAACTGAGTTATGATGCTCTCTCCCAGATCTGAATAATGCTTCTGCACAGCTGGAAGGAGCTGGTTCCTCCTTGTCTATTAGAGCATTACTGAAGAAGTATTGTCTGCCTTGCTCTGGCTGTATTCTGACTGAAAATTTCCAGAAAAGTGGAAGTAAACTGCTTTCATCCATTATAGGTGGAAGAGATCTTTGTTAGACCAGTTGCCTGTACCAACGCATTGTTGAAGTGTTCTCTGCAAGCATAATGTGAAGAAATTGTTAGATAAAGGATTAATGACAGAGAGATAGTGTAATTCTAGTGGATATGTCTGTCATATTTATCTACTATAGGACTTACTTCATATGTAATGAGATGTAAGAATCATCATCATCTCCAGCGGATCTGTGAACTGGTTCTATTTGTTTATGCAGTCCATCAACACTGAGTTTGCAAGTCACCTAGAAAGGTTGTTGATGCCAGAGGGGCTAGAGAAGACATTCCCCCTAATATATTGATGTTCACAGAAATTGAAAGAGCATAACCATCTATTCCATGTTGAATCAACAATTCTGTTACAGTCACAGAGATCAGGAAATAGTTCAGCTTTCTTTAATGAGTTCTGAAAATACTGCAGCGAAACCTTTTGGTAAATACTCCTTGGGATGTGGATAGTCCACACGAAAGAGATGAAACTTGCAAGTGATACTAGGTCACCTAGAATCTTTGGTCTTGTCTTGTAAGAAGGTCTTAATGTTATGCGAAGATTTGCATCTTCTGTATCCAAGGTTGCCACATATAAGTGTTGCTCTGTGAAGGGAAGCAAATTCTTTTAGAGTCACCATCATGAAATAGTTTTTGTTTATGAACTAATTCACATTTGATAAAACTGTAATTACTCTAGAGATCTTGTCCCTTCTTTTATCCAAAAGAAAAAAAAAACAGTTTGGAATGAAAACTTTAATTACTTGGGTTGTGAGGTATGATCAGTATTGTCTTCTTTATTAATATTTAATTTTTCAGCTGTAAAGTTTGCTATACATTATATGAGGGGTTTTATGGACAAACTTCATTTGTGGTTGCTGAACAGATTGTTTTTTGGAACCGTGTTGTAGAGTTTGAAACCCATTTTCTTGTAATTAAATTCCACCATGTAGAAAGATGACTCTGAAAGTTACCTCCTAGGGGTATTAGAGAAGTGTAACAGATGAATGTATCTTCCTTTTCTTGCAGGACCCTTGCTTTAATTTGTTTGCTGTAACTATTGGTATGTAGGAGCAGGAGCTGCTTACATTTCCTTAAAAAAATCTTACTATAATATATAATACAAATTGTTGCTTAAGAAAGATTTTGCCACAAAAGCATTAAGTAATTTGGCTCTAACATCCTCATTGTAAGATTCTGAGTCAAATAAGTCTTCTGAATACTGACTTTTATATAATGGCCAAAGATGCATCTATGGCATTACATGCACAGATTTTCAATGCTTTGCTGACAACCTACACTAGCGGCAGACAACTGGCTGACAGAATCTGGCCAATAAGCAAACATGCACATGGCCTTGTGACTTATGTACCCCTGCTCTACTGGTTGACAGCAGCAAATATACAGTAGGGAAGCTGGAAGAAGAGGACTGCAGAAATCTGTGGTTGTGTGGATAAAGGAGAAGTGAGGCACCAGAGGGGTGCAAATAGAAGAGGGTTAACAGTGCACCACTTCAACAGAACAGAGGTTGAAATGCCTTATAATTGGTGTAGTTAGCTACGTTGATATACCACGGTGTACAGTGTGGTGTCTGTGGAAGACTATGGCATGTATAGGATACAGCTTATAACGCTGAACAATGTTTCACAGAGCTAAAGGTATCTATGATGTTTCCTTTGCTGTCTAGGTGTGTACTAAGATGGTGTACCTTTAGCATTGCCTGCTTTATCTTCTTGATGTATTTGGAACACTAAACTGGAGAGTTTCCTTCCTGTCATCTGCCTGCGTCGCTAATATTCATTTGCTGCTGTCCACTAGTACGGTAGTGGCATGTGACAACCACTGCTCCTGCCTGTGCTTTTGTTTCATCAGCCAGACTGTGTCAGGCAGTTGTCTTATCAACCAGTAGGTTGGCAGAGAAACATTGAAAATCCATCTCCATACTTCCGTGTATGAAGTCCTATTTTTACCAATGTAGCAAATAACTTCTCTATTCTGTTTGCAACATTACTATGAAAAACAGACTGCACATTTTCCTGAATCACTACTGCCAAAAAGAATTCTGATACAATGCCATGTGGGCTGACTATTAAGTGCCACAACAGCTGACACCAAAGCTTCACAATTTTATCGAATTGCCTTGACTCCTTATCAACGTATAAAGTTACAAGAATGACGACCTTTCCACTCTGGTTAGCGATAGATAAAGAAATAGTGGCAAGATTTTTCTTTTGAAAATTATATAAATGTTGAGTGCCAGTTGGTGACTTATATATTCTTTCAGATTTTGGGGGGGGGGGGCGGGGGGGCAGGGACAGGGGCCTACGCATCAAGATGCATCAACATTCTGAAAAGTGTAATTAAATGATGGAATTGTTCACTTTGAATTTATGAGCCTTATAGTCTTATTCTTTATCTTTTCTCACATCAAGTGGGCTTTCTCATATGAAGTGGGATTCCCTGCCTGCGAAAGAACTTTGAAGTTTAAGTATGAAGCTCATGGCCCTGACAAGGACCACTAAAGAATTTGTAACCAGATCTGACAGAAATAAACGTGTTAACTCCTATGTGGATATCGAATTTTTTTTTTGAACTTGATAATGCTACTGGAAAATCTGATATCCTTATAAAAGCTATTTAATAACATGAAAGGCTCAAAAACCTACATTTAGTTTAAAAAATGTGATAAATTATTATTACAAGTAGAATGATAATGATCCAAGAAAACAAGTTCAGATTTGTTTGTATAACACTGCAATGCAGACTTTTTAAAGTACTAATGCAATCATCAACATTACTATGAAAAACAGACTGCACATTTTCCTGAATCACTACTGTCAAAAAGAATTCTGATAAAATGCCATATGGGCTGACTATTAAGTGCCACAACAGCTGACACCAAAGTAAAGCGATGGGCAGAAAAGATTTATTGCCTGAAAGCATTTTGTATTAACACAGTTTTTCCATGAACTAGTTCTCCTAGTAAAAGAGTACAGAATATACTCCAAGTTCTGTATATTTCTAACCAAGTTCAAAGAAAAGTATTCTTCATATATGATTAATGGTCCATGATAGACGTATATATTGACAGTATAACATTTAGATACCCTGTTGTGATTATACTAAAAACTGAACTCAGAATCAGAAATTCTACTGCTCATGTCTGCATACTGTGACACAGTTGTAAATAGTCAATTATTCACTGCATATGGGTAGCTTGTGTTTTTTCCCAAAGTTGATTGTAGTACTCTTTTTGAAATTAGACTCAATATTATGAGTGTTGGCCTAAAACTAAGGTCATCCAGTTGTTACTTTTGCAGTTGTTGGTCTCTGACACTTGTAATACTCCAGACTATTTTACTGTCATCAGAAAACTTGGAGCACTGCATAGCTTTGTGTAGAGGCATACATACCCTGAGGGCATCAGATAGGTATGGTTTGATAACAGACCCATGAAGCACCGCATGTGTTACTAATCTAGATGAAAGCAAAGATTCAACACCGCTAGCAACAAACTTTCTATTGGTCAGTAAATTTTGCCATGAAGTCCAGGTCATCCATAAAGGAAACACTTCCTGGAAGAAATCCAGAAATTTGAGAGGAATCTCCTTATCAGAATCTTGCAAGGCACAAGAAGAAGTCTGCATAACATATACATTTCATCTTAGCTAGACACTGGAATACAGAGGTGATGTTACCTTCTATTGGGCTAACCAAAGTTTTACAGTTACTTGGTGTCCCAGATTCCAAGGTGCACTTTGTCTTGTGCAAACCAGTGAAATGACTGCCATGTTGAGTATCTGCTCGATGCACTGTTCATTTCATAGCACTTTTGTCTGGTCAACTACTGACAGATGAGCAATTCTTTTTCTGAATCATCTGCCTGTCACTAGTGCTTTTTAAACACCTCAGTACTCTGCCTAATACATAGCATGAATGCTGTCTCTGCGTCCTTTTTTTTGGCATTTTCTTTTATAGTATCCCCTTTCCTAAATTTTAGTCTGCTTTGGTTAGTGGTGCCGTCTGAACTTAAGATAGGAGAAATAAACTTTTATAGTTAACTCTGCAGTTTGAAGAGGGGAAGCCCTGAATGAGACCCACACAATCAGGATTCTACTTTCAATTTTGGCAGTGAAGGAGCTATCAGTGGGGAAATAAGAATGAAGAGGCAATGCCTGCTGCCCTTATGTGGGGGTGGGGGAACAATGGTGGAGGCATGCCAGGAGTGTACCCAGGACATGTTTGCCATTCTGGAGATGTGACTAGAGGCAATTGTTAAAGTAGGTAGATGAGGACTGAGAGGGCATGCCCCCATGTAGACAAGGGCAACTCTCTCATAACACTGTTACATGCCTACCTAGATTAGATTATGTAGCCCAGCATTGTGGGTATTGGTTAAGGCACATATCTAAAGGACCTAACTCAAGTAGCATATATGATGCTGTAGGTGGCCTTGCTCCTCTCTACTTTCCACACTCATATATTTCAATCTCTCTTCCATCCCTGCCAAAACCATCCCAGGGGCTGGAGGCCTCCATCCATGGGGGTAGTTCTACAAGTGGAGACTTGAGATAACAGGAGAGGCACCAACACTGGATGTACACAAAAACTTACAACTTAACTGAACACCATGGTATAAAGTATTCACTGGAATATGCAGCATTTTGTATTAACACCTTTATAGATTATACTTTGAAAAACAATTTTGTATTGCATGTCACACATTATTAATTTATTGTTTTTGTTCATTTGTGTTAACATGCTGTTAGTCAAATCAGTCTGGGAACAAAGAAAACAGTTTTGAGCGATCATAGCAATCTACAAATATGAGATGATTTTTTTATTATGACCTTTAGATTTAAGTTTTAAGTCTGAAGGCACATGTGTACTTTAGAAACAAAATTATACTGTTCAAGTTGTGACCATGTATGTTTTCACAAAAACAACTACAAAGAAGTCATGACACCCTTTTATTTGCTTGAGTAGCGAATGTCTGCTGGTTGTGCTCTATGTTCCAAGATGGACAATTTTTTCCATCCTACATGTTTAACACTTCAGCTCTCAAAAACATGCCCACCATGCGGATTTTGCTGCACAAGACTGAAGGGACAACAGGCACAAGTTTATTAAAACATTACTAATGCATTCTGAAGATTCAGGCTTCAGTCAATAACACTAGGATGAAGCCCTCAGTGTGGTGCAGGAGTGTAATCGGGGCCTAATTTGTGAAGGAGGAGATGGCATGAGCAGTTTACATGTTGACTTATGTATCTTGCAGAAGGTGCAGTTTCATGTCTAGCAGACAAAAAGCATGCAGAAAATGCAGGTTGACTGTAGTAGAAAGTATATGAGGTTAACGGTAGGCCAAATGGGAAGAGCCTCTCTACTATCAGGATACCGATATCCTTGTTTCCACATTACTGCAGAGACTAAGGAGGGACACCACACATAACAGATAGTGAATAGTGGGGAGAGCATATCAAAGGCATGAATAAACAAAAAAAAGGTGTAGGTAGGCTGAATCTAATGCGTGCTAAAGCATATTCCTCTTCCCAACTGTTTTTAGTATGGTAATGTGGAATAAAATAAAATAGCTACCTTCCTAATGACTTCATCTGCCTCTAATGCTTTATTACTGCCTGAGGTCATAAAGCAGTGAACTGGTGTTCTCATGGCAGCACAATGTAAAGTCATAATATATTATCCCGACTTCATTTAAGGAATAATCAGTACAGTCCAATGAACTTAACAGGAATTCAAATGGAAAGGAATGGTAATTCATGAACTGCCCCCTCACTTGATTGCTGTCTTTCTCTCTCTCACACACACACACACACACACACACACACACACACACACACACACACACACACACACACACACACACACACACACACGTGAGGCACCAGTAGTTCTAGAAAATCCTGCTAATTATGCTTGCACGTTTCAGCCCTGCACAAAAATAAAAGATTCACTCTTGTAGAGGCTCTAGGAGGCATGCACACCCTAAGAAAGTTATAACTCACCTTCAGATCTTTTTTTCTTCTTTCCCTTGCCACATGTACACATGACCACATCCCACCAAGCAGCGGTAGAAAATAGTCAGGAGTCCACTGCATTATTAATCATCACTCCTTGGCTAGCTATGGTGTTTTTGGTCTCCTTCTGTGAGTAAATGCCAGCACTGAAACTGGCCCTCCACTTTAATGACAGATTAAGGACTTGTTGGTTGAATGTGGTCAGATGACTATGTACCTCAACAACACAAGAAATGAAACGTATATATAATGTGTTGATACTCATTTTAAAACTCACTTTATACACAGCAGTTTACATGCAGCAAGACATTTTAGGGAGCATATTTACACTAAAGATCACAATATTTGTCATGTATATGAGGCCTTTCTGATTATTTTATATTTCAAGCATTGAGAAGAGCTTGTATCCTTCTAATACACATGTTGTCCATTATAAATTATACAATACATTGTTTTCTGCTTAAAAAATCCTGCATTTAACTCACAAGGCACAGTACTTACACACTCTATCTTTCTCTGTGGGAGGTTCTTTAATTCTGTAATTTGTGGACAAGGATCTTGGCACATATTGGCTAAGCAGGTCAAGCTTGTAGACATGAGTACTGTAGTTGCTGGAAATGAATATGGCTATTTCATTTCTCATAAGAGGCAGTGCCATGTAGGAGTCTCTTCTGAATCACAGAATAAAAAGCAGGATGGTTAGGAATTAGTTTTTAATTATTTTTTTATTTATGGTGGTTCGCTTTCTGTTTTGAAATATCCCAAGTAAAATAAACATTATTCAACAAAGAGTACATCATAGGATGGAAATTAATACACACAAAAATACTCAAACAAATGTGTTTTATTTTTAATAGAGAAAAAAGCTCTCTACCTTTATTGCAGGGAGGACTCAGGGAATATAATACAATGTGATGTGATTATTTCACATGGAATATTAGATACGGGCAGTTAGAGTTTACCCCCTAACTTACTGTGCTTAAGATCTGTATTGCAAAATACTTCAATCTATTTTACATATACAAAACAGAACACAGCCTTGGTCATTTTGTCCCAAAGAATATCTTGTCGCTGGAGGAAGTGTTTTGCCTATTTTGCAATCTGTCTAGTTCATTTACTTATTTGATTTTATATTACTGCAGTTTTTAGTTAACTGGGTAAAGGCCCACTAGGCAAAAGTGACTTCTATCCAGGCTGACCCAAGAGCACTAGGGAAGTTAAGTGACTTACTCAGAGCTACATAGTATGCAAGCAGAGGTTGTGGGAATCAAACCCAGAACTTCTTTCTGGATTACAGATTTCTTCACAGCTCATTATACTAATCTTTAGGCTTCAGGAAAGGTAAATATACCAGAGGATGGTTTGGGAGTTCAGCAGTAAAGAGGTTTGGAAAATATATGGAACCACATGCCTAAAACTGGAAGGAGAGACGAAGACAAGGAGGAAAGCTATATTGGCCAGAACTATTTGATTTCTGGAATCAATGTCTCACCCACGTATTTACTACAATGCCAGTTTGTTGTCACAGTTTCTTAATTTTTACATTTGTTTACATTATTTTGAGTTGAGCTTTTCATCTCACAGTCTTCATGAGTATCTCCAGGCATCACAGTTTGGCCACTCTACAAGAGGCAAAGCTGAAATGATGATTGTCAGTTCCTCTGAATCTGCAGTGGGGCCCCTTCATTTTTATTTTATTTTTTATTTTATTTTTATTTTTTTGTTTTCTAAATCTGACATTTAAGGCAGCATCCATGAGCCTAAGTAAGGCTCTTTTCTGTTGCAGCCTAATTTTTGGAGTACACAGCAGAAGATTTCTAGACAAATGCAATTTATAAGGCACATATCCCAGCATCTGTGCTTCTATTGCTCAGTGTTTTATTTTTTTTTTTTTGTATACTATCAAGACATTTTGGGGATTTTTTTCAAGTATGAGGTAGCTTAAACCAGGGAAGGACTTCATTGTCAAAATTCAAGAGAGAATGGGCAGATGTCACAATGCTGGAAGTCACCACGAAAATTAATAAAAAATAAGTAAATGCCCAGATCACTGGTAGTTTCCAAAATTGTTTTTTATATCAATCATTGTTAAAAAATACAGACTTGTTTTACAACATTAGCACCATTTTTATTTTACACAGTACCTCCTGTGAATACACACTCGGGGTAGGGACTTTACTTCAAGTCACGGGAAGTTGAAGGGAAGGGGAAAGGAGAAGGAGGAAAGGAAATAGGGAATGGGAATGCTTTCAACCATACCAGTTAGTGACACAACCTCCACCTGGCCCGAAGGCCTTACAGGATATCAATAAATAAATAAACTCCAATGGTTTCATTTCGCAGTCTGCCCAGCTATGGCCCTTGAAATCAATTCCTTCTTTTCAAAATAATAATAATTAAAAAAAAAAAAAAAAAAAAAAAAAAAAAATAAGAGTCCAAAACGTAAGCGTGCAGATGAATACAAGTTTGGGGAAATTGGTTCAGCCATCCAGTGCAGAGTGGAAAATACTCATGTCCTTAGGGTTTTTTAGTAACTTATGTCATTTTTTTTCTCTGTTGTCCTGTTTACAAGAAGCACACTAGGCCAATGTCAACACCAAATTCCTGATCAGCTCCACCAATATCCATAGGTGCAATATCCACAATAGGTAGTCGAGATGTCTTTTGTGTTCGGTATTCTAGTACTGTCTTGCCCCATTTGCCAGTATGTTTCTGCAAAATAAAAGACAGCACAGTTAAAATGGGTAATGATTCCTGCTATTTTGCTTAGTCTATTTTTTTAATTTGTAGTAGAAGAAAATATTTAAGATAGCAAGTGATTCCCCAAGTCTTCATATCAGCTTCTCCTCCCAAAGAATGCTAGACTGTATCAGAAGAAGGCTTGCACACTTGAAATTTTAGTAAAGAGTACATAAAGGAATAAGAGATTGTGTTACACAATAGACTCTTTTTTCCAGTGGGTCTATACAAACACACCTCAAGACAGAAACTCACAGTGCTTTTACATGGGAAGATAAGAATAACTCAATTTTATTTTTCTTTTGTGTGAGGGCCAAGTTAGTGAGATACCGCCCCTTTACAACTTATCCACCTTTGAAAAAAATGCATTCAAAAATTCAATGTTTCTAAATTTCTGCTGAAGAAGCTCTGCAGGATTCTATCCTGTAGGGTGTTAATGGCCCCATTTTCACATGGTATCTTAATAAGATGTCACTTTACTGTTTTGGCCAATAACATTTGGTAGATGCTGTTGGCATTTAAGGTGTCTGTCACTTATTTTGTTGGCATTTAAAGTGTGTGCCACTTATTTTGTTGGCATTTAAGGTGTCTGTCACTTATTTTGTTGCCATTTAAGGTGTGTGTCACTTATTTCCTTATTGACACCAACAGCAGTTCTTATTTACACTATTAGTAGTGCAGAAGGCAAAACAGGGAAATAGTGTCTATAAAACACACCAGACCATTCAAATTAAAGATACTGACATTCTGAGTGTTGCCTTATGGGCTTCCTTCACTTTCTCAATACTAGATTATTTGCACTGAAATTACTTGAGTTACTCTGCTCAAGACATTGTTTGCTTTTTCTCATCTGTGTACTCCATACAGAAGTGTCACCTCAAAATCTATCTTTTTTTCTCATAGCCTCTGAGACCACAGCATCTCAGAAGAAGACAAAAACTTCCTTTTGTTTAATTTTTTTAAAGGCTGCTCTTTCTCTTAGTTGCAGCATTTTCAGACTGAGATTATAAAACGTAAGAGTGATACAAGGTTAGCTCTTCTGCAAGAAATGCCTGTTTTGATTTTTTGATGGCTGCAACCATAAAAAAAGACAGTTCAGCTGTGAGTATATGTGGTTAGGTTATTTGTGTACTCGAGCTTCCATGTTTCTGCAGTTGTAGTCAAGCAACTCAATTTAAAGCAGAAGCGTTTCAATTGGATATAGTATATCTACACACACACCTGATGTCATCTTTTTTCTACCAACTTAACTAAAAAGACAGCTCTTGTTACCAAAATCAAAGTGGGGATATTAGTAAGATTAATTTTAATCAACTAGAAGTGTCATAGTACTTAACATGGTATTTCTTGTCCACTAAAATCTTTCTCTCTATTTTACTGTTCACTCTGTAAGACTATGCCCTGATTGTGCAGGCTTTCTATATCTTATTTATGTAAGCACTAATCTAAATTTGCAATTGCTAGAAAAACATCTCATGAATCCAGAAAGCACAACAGAAAAGCATAGAGTTCCTACATTGAAATTAGTCTTAGCCAGTATATATTTAACATGTAGACTACAAGCTGTTCTTACACTGCATCCATCTTCCAAAACATTGTATGTGAACCGACTGTTGCCCTCTGCTCTAATTTCCACATCATTAGATCCCTGTAGCAGAACTGCCTTCTTCAGGTTTCCAGCGCCCTCATCCATGTATGCAATGCTGTTCTTGCAGTGGTATGTGACATTCTGTGAGGCTTCAGAGGACAGCAAGCGCAGGAAAGTCATTTGAATGTTGGCTGTGTTGGGAGCTAGACTCTCATCGCCATAGCTGAACTGTAAGAGAAAAGCACAAACATATCACCAGAAGGTAAAGTTAAGGCATTTATAACACTGCTACAAAAAAGATTAAAAGGTGTGTCTCAAGCTTGGGAATTGGCTTATTGGTTAAGTTGATAAATTTGGTACAAGAGATACAGGGTTTGATTTTCACCAAGAAAAATCTGTTAAGTATAAAATGTTCCACAAGGGCAGTTAGCATTGTAATTACCTATGAATGTTCATATAGACTTATTTTTTTTTTCACAGAGTGACCAAGCCATTGACATAGGACTGGAAAACCATAATTTTTCAAAAAATTGTTTTTAGTTCTAGATTAGATCTGGAGGAGGTTTATTTTAACTGAAGAAACCTTCAAGGAAGAAAAGTCTTAAACAAAATATTTCTTTTCTGATTTTTATCCTCTCATCTCCTGGAACAGTGTATCAGAACATGTATGATGTGTATTTACCCAACCTGCCTCACTTCATAAGCCACTTTTTTCTGTTTGGTCATCACTTAGATGATAGAATGTCATCAAAAGTTAAACTCATTTCTCTTCTTTTGAACATGCCTGCCCTGACCTTACCAGATGGACTGTTATACCTTTTCCACTTAATCTTTCTTAGACTGTCTTTCAGACCAAGAGCATTTCTGTTATGCTAGTAGACCCAAAGGCACTGACAAAACTCAAAATAAAAGCAATGAATTCCACAAACCTACAGAAATAGCCAAAATATAAAACAACTATAGTTCAACTCCCACTACTTCCATTACTCAAGTCCATAAGTTTGAGCAAGTCATGTGACTGTTAGATATCCTGTCATGTATTCCTGCATAATTACCATAGATATTAATGGAATGGAAGAATGGCTGAAAAGGGTCCATCTGACCAGCCCATCCACCCAGTTAACAAACTTAAATAAGTTAAATAAAGAAATTAAATCAATAAATAAATAAATACATAAAATAAAATAAGAATTCAACAGCCCACACAGCTTTCAGTTACTTTCCTATACTTTCTCAAAAGGATAATATAAGACTAGTTTACTGGGTAATCTTGATTGAATTTTTATACCCCTCCATTGTTTTTGACTAAACATCCTTGTCAATGAATACATAAACGTTTGCATTTTGTTTTTTGTTTGGACTACTCATCAGCTCCTTCTCAAGGTTGACAGGAGCTGGAGATGAGTAATAATGTATTCCACCTTTCTTCCACCTCTTCTGTTAACATCATTTGCTTATGTGCCACAGCAATTCTGATATGAAATAGAGACAACCCACTGTTTCTTTTCACTCTGACAGTACTATATTCACAGCAGTGATCTTTATATGGGAACCCCCCTTTAGGATTGTTAAAGGCTTTTACAATAAACAGTCAACCTCTAGTATGAGCACAGTAAGAGTATCTGGCACTGTTTCACATGTCTACACTTGGCAATCATGGATTTATATCATCTTCTTCATCAAACTCATCATGTCCTAAATCTAACTGGACTCCAAAAGGTGTCCGGTTATCTTTAGTGCTGACCTCCAGAGTAACGTATTACGTTATCAAAGAACTGTACAAAGGAAGAAACATCGCCTTGTCAGCAGCAAGTACATGACTAACCTCACCTACTGCCTTCTGCTTTATGTGAAATAGGAGATTGAACATTTTTGTCTGATGACATGGCACCTGCTTCATGCTTTTAACCCCACCCCTTCCTACGACTCCATATTACTGGGACTCTTTGAGCAATCTAAATAACAGTAGTCATTCTGATATAAATTGTGGGCTTACTTGTCTTACAATAATTTGTCAGCTTCTTTCCCCAGTCCTTATCTTTCTTAATAGTCATGCATTATCTCCATTGAAAGAAATGACTCGTAACAGCTAACGTTAGCTTTCACTAGGAAAATGCACAGATGATATTGTAAAAACTGTAACAGCTTGGCTATTTAATTGTTTTAAGAGATAGTGTCATTACGTAAAATTTATTTTTTCCCCTGGAAATGTATTTTGCCCCTTGATAAATGCTACACCTCAGAGGTGGTGGTAAGGTGAGTACACAAATGCAATTAAACTGTGGCATTCAGTAAGTCCTTTGCCTTCAATAACACATTGTGCTCATTACAAAGATCCAGGATGTTTTCTGTCTAGGTATTGTGTTCCATTCCACTACACATAGCATGCATTTGCCTGTCATTAACGTTTCTAATGAAACTGTAATGGTAATGAGTGTATTAAGTAATGTACTGATAAGTATTTTAAAGTTAATACTTCAGTACTACGACAAAGAGTAGTATGCAGCTGGAAGGATGGCGAGTTCACCCTCAGAGCAATGACAATATTATGCCTGAACTCTTATCTCATATTTGAATTTATTCTTACTGCTGCATGGATACATTTGGTAATAGTATATTACTATACTTTCAAATGAAAGATCGTGATCAAAAAATGGGACAAGTTATGGAAAAACTAGCAGATGTGTAGCCTAACCTAGTCTGGTGGATAACATTGCTTCATTGTTGCATGATTTTCTTCTAGCACTCATGGAATACTTACATGGAATCCACCATTCATTGTCTCGCTGAACCAGATATGTTTCTTCTCTTTGGTCTTACTTGTCCACCAGTTCTTACGTGGTACACTGCTTGGGTTAGGATAGACACAGGTCTCTCCAGTTTCCATGTTGCAGAAGACTTTGATGGCATCGAGTGTGCAGCCCTGGTTTGGATCAATCCAATAGTCTCCTGTATAATGAAAACAGAGGAGAACATCAGCCCTTTGTATGTTCTTGACATGTTACTCAGAAGTGTAAATGACAATTTCTGTCTAGTCTATCATTAAGCTAATTAGAATCTGACAACATTAACACTTCCTGACTTTGCAGTTTATATATGTGGTACATACAGCTCACAAAATGCATTATGAATTGATAAAGTTGCAGTCTGATGCTCCTGCAAATCAAAGCTTCATAAAGTACAGTTTTGTACCTACCATAAATGTAGATGTCCGATAGATATGCAACTGCAGTCCTTACATATGGGTTGTCCTGCCTCAGGCAGCCCTTCGGTCGGCCGGATTCCAAAGTCTGGGTTCGGCGTCAGCTGATGTCAGCTCCTACCTGACGTCAGAGCGGCCAGGGTATAAAAGCATCAGTCAACGCCATCTTCTTCAGTGTTTCTTGCCCCAGATGCCAGGTGCCCTCCAAGGAAGGCTAAATTTA
Source organism: Protopterus annectens (assembly GCF_019279795.1). Lineage (NCBI taxonomy): Eukaryota > Metazoa > Chordata > Ceratodontiformes > Protopteridae > Protopterus > Protopterus annectens. The sequence continues at coordinate 1,064,522,114 of NC_056743.1, forward strand.
GAGAGTGGATAAAAAATCCAGACATGCACAACAGTAATAAACAGATACACCATAACAGATATCCCCAGCTAATTTGAGAAAGGGGGAGTGGACCCAAAAAAGAGAATAACAGAGGGGAAGGAGGGAGGGAAAACCTGACTGCAGTTGCATATCTATCGGACATCTACATTTATGGTAGGTACAAAACTGTACTATGTCCTTCAAGGATGCAACTGCAGTCCTTACATATGGGTTGAATACCATAGCCAAGCTGGGGGTGGTAGGATCTAAGATAAGGATGGTGTAGCTAAAATGCCCTGCAGGACGGCCGAAGCAAAGCCTGCTCGGGATCTGGAATATAAAGGCAGGTTGTAATGCTTGGAAAATGTATGCACGGAGCTCCATGTAGCAGCTTCTAGAATGTCCTTTGTAGCCACCCCTCTTAGAAAGGCTGTGGAGGTGGCTGAAGCTCTGGTGGAGTGTGGCCTGATATTGGCTGGCACACCTTTTCCATGGAAAGAGTAGCAGAATCTGATGCAGTTTCCAATCCATTTTGAAATTGTTTGCTTGGAAATTACCTTTCCTTGTACTCCAGCTGCGTAGGCTACAAATAGTTGGTTTGACTTTCTGTTGGCCTTTGTTCTGTCCAAGTAGTAGCGCAATTGTCTGTGTATGTCCAAAGTGTGCAGAAGCTTTTCTCCTTTATTTTGAGGATTGGGAAAGAAAGTAGGCAGGTGAATTGCTTGATTTAGAGAAACCCTGGATATCACCTTTGGCATGAATGAAGGATTGGTTCTTAAAGAGACTCTGTCCTGATGGAAAACAAGAAATGGAGGTACTGCCATGAGGGCCTGTATCTCCGAGACTCTTCTTGCTGAAGTAATTGCCAACAGGAAAACTGTTTTCCAGGAGAGAAATTGCAATTCTGAAGATGCTGCTGGCTCAAAAGGTGGAGGGGTTAATTTTTCCAAGACGAAGTTGAGGTCCCATGCAGGTACTGGTGGTTTCCGTGGAGGTTTGATATTCTTTATCCCTCTTAGAAGCTGCCTTAGCAAAGGATGTGAAAACACAGGTGGATCACAGTTGTATTTTGCTGAAATTGCTGAAGCGTGTATTTTTATGGAAGAATATGAAAGGCCATTGTGAAGCATTTCTGCCAAGTATTCTAGTATCTGTGGGATGCTCATTACTGATGCATCCTGACCCCTGTTGGCATTCCAGATGTTGTATCTCTTCCATTTGGCTGAATAAGATTTTCTGGTGGAAGGCCTGCGTGCTTCCAGTAAGATCTCTTGAACTTTTTTGGAGAGAGAGATATGGGGAGAAATCATGGAACCCTCCAAGCTGTCAGTTGCAATGTTTGCAAGTTGGGATGAACAGTCCTGTAACTGTGCTGAGTTATAAGCAGAGGCCATTGAGGCAGGGGCCACAGCTTGGTGCGAGTTATGCTCCTTAGTAATGGATACCAGTGCTGCCTCGGCCAGTCTGGAGCTATCAAAATGCCCTTCAGTTGTTCTGCTTTGATCTTCAGTAACACCTTGGTCATTAATGGTAGTGGTGGGAATGCATAGATTGTTAGAGAATTCCAGCTGAAGGAGAGAGCATCCATTATCCAGGCTTGAAGATGGTGTGTCCTTGAGCAAAACTTCTTCAGATGATGATTGAGGTGTGAGGCAAAGAGATCTATGTCCGGCCTTCCACATGCATGAGTTATTTGTGAAAAAATGTCTGGATGCAACATCCATTCGTGCGGATCCATAATGTTTCTGCTTAGACTGTCCGCCAGAACATTGTCCTTGCCTGGAACAAACTGGGATTGCAACTGTATGTTCAGTTTCAGGGACTTTTCCCAAAGAGTCATTGTTAGTCTGCAGAGGGGGTAAGAATGGGTGCCTCCCTGTTTGTTTATGTACCACATAACAGTGGTGTTGTCTGTCCTTATTAACAGATGACCTTGCTGAAGAAATTTTCCGAAGGCCTCGATTGCATGAATCACTGCTAACATCTCTTTTTGATTGATGTGCAGATGCAATTCCCGGGGAGCCCATTGCCCTTGAATGCATCTGCCCTCCATGTGCTCCCCCCATCCATGATCTGAGGTGTCTGTTGTAATGGTTTGGCTTGCTTGAGGTTTGCTGAAGGACATGCCTTTGTTTAGCAGGCTTGCTTGTGCCCACCACAAAAATTCCTTTTGTAGACATGGAATGAGTGGAATAGTTGTTTCTAAGTTGTGACTGTGTTGAGACCACAAACTTTTTAGGTACCATTGTAGTTTTCTCATGTGTAGTCTTGCCAGTGGAATCAGAAGAATGCAAGATGCCATGTAACCCAGGGCCTGCAGGATCTTCCTTGCAGTCATCTGGGTGTGCTTTGCTAGGCTTTTGAAGTAAACTGGTAATTCTTCTTGTTTTTCTTCTGTGAGGAAAGCCATTTGTGAATCTGTGTCCAGTTTGGCTCCTAGAAAAATTATTTGTTGGGATGGCAGTAGTCTTGATTTCTGAATGTTGACTGTGTATCCCAAAGCCTGCAGTAGATGAATGACATAGTCCAAGTTTCTTATCAAGGCTTGCTTGCTGTCCGCTTGAATAAGGCAGTCGTCCAGGTAAGGGTATATTTGTATCCCCTGGAGTCTGCAGTGCGTAATTACTGATGCCAGGCATTTCGTGAATACTCTGGGTGCAGTAGATAAGCCAAAAGGCAATGCTGAGAATTGATAATACTCTGGCCCTGCAAGAAATCTGAGGTATCTTCTGCAGCTGTGTCTGATTGGGACATGCAGGTATGCCTCCTTGAGGTCCAGAGTAACCAGCCAAGACCCCTTGCCCAGCATGGGAAGGAGTTGCTGTAACGTCAGCATTTTGAATTTTGGCACAATGAGAAAAGTGTTTAGAGTGGACAAGTCTAGTATAGGTCTCCATTGCTTTTCTTTTCTTGGAACAAGGAACAGTCTTGAGTAGAATCCCTGGCCTTGATCCTGAGGAGGAACCTTTTTCTATTGCTTTGATTTGTAGTAGCTTTGAAACTTGTAAGAGTGCCTCTGCCCTTTGATTGTGTGGCAGGTTTGGCATGCCTTGTCTTGCTGGTAAGGTATGGAAGTGGAACCTGTAACCTTTGTCTATTATGTCCAAAATCCATTTTTCCTTTGTAAAAACGTGCCAATTTTTTGAAAATAAAGATAATTTTCTGCCTAAAGGTGCTTCTCTTTGAGCCTTGGTCGGCGGAGTCAAAGTCAAGTCATTGTGGTTGTACCTGTGGAGCAGCGCCACTTCTCTGATTTGTTGGTTGCCATTGGCGGCCATTGTAGGAGCCTCGGTATTGCCCTCTACCTCGAGCACGCCTGTTTTTTCCCCTTTGGAACTTGTCAGTGTCTGGAAAGGACCAATTCTTTGAAGGCCAATTCCTGCTGAACCTTGGTGGCTGAACCTGGAGGAAATATTTGACTGTTTGTACTGATTTAGCTTTTTCCTCTATTGATTTCAACACACCCTGTGCATTAGCACCAAATAGCTTATCTTTTTCCAGAGGTTCATCTAGAAGCTTTATTTTAACATGATCTGGCAATGTCTGGTCTTTCAACCAAGCATGTCTACGTATGACGGCCCCTGTCATAGCTGACCTACATGAAGCTTCCAATGCATCATAACCACACTGAAGAAAATGATTGCTAACCTGCTGAGTATTATGTACCAAATCCTGCAAGGCCTTTCTATCTAAAGGCTCAGGAGAGGCTAATTTTTTTTTTTTTTTGTAAATCATCCATCAAGAAATCCTGATACTGAAACATATGAAAAAGACAGTTAAGTGCCCTCATGGCAAGGGTGGATGAAGTATAATCTTTTTTACCCCACCTCTCCAGGGACCTAGATCCCCTGTCTGCGGGCAAAGGATTTTTGGCCGTGGAGGTGGCCACTCCTTTGGGCCCCTGAGAAATAGTTTCTAGATCAACAGAATGTGCCTTAAAGAGATGCTTGTGAGTGTCAGGGACCCTGTAATATCTGTCAGGCTTGACAGGAGCAGGAGGGAGAGAATCAGGGGAAGCACTGGAGTCTGAATACACATCATCCAAGACATCCAACACTGGAGGGATAGCTAAAGGCCTGTGTTGGGGTAACTTAAGGAAAGTCCGAAGCCTTTTCCTGGAGTCGGAGAAATCCTGGCCCTGCCACTGAAAATGCTCTCTCATGGAGTGGAGAATCTCCCCGAAAGAAATATCCTCAGGAGGAGAGGCAGAGGGAATGGATTCATCAGCATCCGAATCCTCGTAGGCCGGGAAAGATTCTTCCTGGGAATCAGAATGGTCTGACTCACCAGAGGCCTCCTCTGAGGAAAGAGTATCCACCTGCTCAACCCTAGGCCTTTTGTCTGAAGGCGGCTGAAAACTTCTGTCTGGATGAGCCTGAGAGCCCCTGATTAAAGAAATTAGATCTGCAGCTAAAGTCATGATCTGTTTATCAGAAGTTGAACCCTGTGGAAAAGATTTAGGAGGGTGAGACTTAGCCTGGCTGGCAGCCTTAGCACGTGTGTAGGCCTTAATGGACATAGGCACAGGAGGCCTTGCTGCCTCACGTGCTGGAGTAACTTTGTCCACTGGTATGGTGTCAGGCAAATCTTGGGCTTCGGTTTCAGGGGGAAAATCAACAACCGGCACTGGGGTAGCCTCCAGTACCGAAGTGAGCGGTAAAACGATGTCGTCGGCCTGGAGCGGTTGGATTACCACCTCCGAAGAGACCGATGCACTCGCGGAAGGCTTTAGCGTGGTGTCAGTGGAAGTCGCGGGCCGTGGATGTCGGTCCCGGTCCTTCCGTTTTTTGGAAGTATGTGCTGTCGGTAGTACGGACGGCATGATATAGGAGTAATTTTCTCCAAAAAAGTCTACAGCAAATTCTGCCCGGCGCCTAAGTGTGCGCTTATTGAAGCAAGCACAGGCAGCACAGGCCGAGACGTCGTGGTCTGGGCCGAGGCAGGGAAGGCAGTAAGAATGGAAGTCCTTATGAGGTATTTGTTTACCACAAGACAAGCAATTATTAACTTTTGCAGTTTTATCTGACATCGGCTGAGGCAGGAAAAGGTTCCCCAACGGGGTACTTAGCTTTTTGATGACTTCGGTATCTGAAAACACAGGAGCTGGCCGACCGGCACTTGCGAACTGCTTCTGCTTAGGGCACCGCGCAGCAAGAAAGACTAAAGAAGATGGCGTCGACTGATGCTTTTATACCCTGGCCGCTCTGACGTCAGGTAGGAGCCGACATCAGCCGACGCCGGACCCAGACATTGGAATCTGGCCGACCGAAGGGCTGCCTGAGGCAGGACAACCCATATGTAAGGACTGCAGTTGTATTCTTGAAGGACATCGTGGACTACAGAAAAGGAGGGGGCATATAAAAAAGAACCCAGACCTTACAAAACCCAAACAACAGCTCTGCTTTTACAAAGTAAAAATAACCCTAATACACTTCATCAAAATGGTCAATGATTACATCAAATAAGAAATGTTTCTGTTTTAGTCCAAAAGTATCCTTCAAAAAAGACCACAATTGAAGATAGTAAATGGTTTACAAAACTTTCGCTTCTGAAACAGGAACTTAAGTTTGCTCTCCAGACCCCATCCAGGAAAAATCAGTCACCATCAAATTTACTGTTCTAAACTGCAGTCCTATTTGTCAGAAGTTTTCTTTTTGTTTGTAATTTTATTTTCTAATACTTAATTGGGCTGGAGAGGCAAAAGTTGCAAAAATGATGAAAAGCTATCTAAAGATTGAAAACTGTGAGATTCATTACGGTCATTTCAAAAGTAAAGCAACAACCATCCTTACCAAATACATTATACTTTGAAAAAATATATACTTTAAAAGTTACAGAAATAGAGAAAGAGACCCAGTAGTCTGTATAATACCATAATGCCTTCACGGAGGAAAAAGGCCTATACAGTACACATAACTTCAGAGTCAGTATTTCATACCCTAAATGGACACTACCCAAGATTTTTATTTTAGGATTAGAAACTTTAATAATCTTGCTTTGCAACTTCTTGTATGGAAGATCGCTTTGATTTTACTTACCACTCTTCCAATCAGAGTGACAGAGTTTTAGGTCACGGCAGGTGCGGGCAGGGTTCTTCTTAGATCCCTCAGGACTACGGATGCTTTCAATTTGGCTGTTGAGGGACTTCAGTGTAGCATCAACCTCAGCATCATGGGTACGAAGAGATGCGGAAGCCTGGTCAGCCCTCATGTATCGGAGAGGATCGGGTGCCTTTTCTGGCTGAGCAAGACCAGCAAATGCAGACATATCAATGCCAGGGCCAGGAGGACCAGGAGGACCAGGTGGGCCAGGCTGACCAGGAGGACCCTAAAAAACAAGACAAATAGCTAATGAAACAATGAAAGAAGATTGAAGGCAAGTTATTTCAGCATTTAACATATAGTGTGACGTCACAACGTATAGACATGGAGGCTGAGGGAATCGAAGCTAGGGCACCAAATAAAACTCTTGATTGGCTACACATTTAACCCTTTGAGATGTGCTACCACACTAGTCAAATAAAACCATGAGAGACCTAAAAATACAGCAACATACTTTAGTCATTCAGCAAGTCCTACAGAATTATAACATGACAAAACAGGTTACAACTCAAGAAAATATACATACATTCCTTAAACTCTGACTAGTGGAATACAAACCTCAGCATTAGAAAAGGTACATGATAAGCAATCAGTGGGCCAAAGAACAGCTTCCTTTAAAATTACGTCTTCCTGTTTTCTACCATAGCATTCAACTTTTTAATTCAAAATATAATAATGAAATGTTTTTTTTTCTTTCTACACAATTAAAAATCTACATTATGTTTCCCCCCTGCAACCCCAACATACATAGTATACAGTTTTAAGGTTCACATCATGTGATTTTGGACAAAAATGTAACATATTGGGCACCAGATGACTCCAAAAGATTTGAATAGAAATGTGTTTTGCAAGGCATTGAAGTAGGCATGCTCACCTAATCCTTTCAGTGGTAAAGTTATGACTTTATCATCGATGTTTTAGAGAAAACTATTATGTGTCATGAACTGCTCCATCCTATAAATGCTTCTAATACAATTGTCTTGTCTCAGGTGAAGCAGAAGTCAGATCCACACAGTGTTAAAACTATAAAATAAGAATCAGAGTGGAAATCAAGTCTATTCTGTGTTAATTCCTCTAAATATGTTAATTCTGCCTTTGGTGGTGGGGAGCTGACAATTTACTTTACCCTCATACTTCTTTCAGCCGTGAACGTGAGAATGGGTTACAGAATTAACAAAAAGCAGAGCTTCTAGTCAGACAGGTACACATAACTCATCTTGGTATTCTTATATAGATTGTATGCTGACAAGGTCAGCTCAGCCAGTATATGGCACTGTCTAAGATACTTACAGCTGGACCAGTTTCACCAGTACGACCACGGGGACCAGGTGGGCCAATAGGACCAGACTGACCATTTGCACCATCTTTTCCACTGGGACCAACAGGACCAGGGGGACCCTAAAATAAAGAGAAAGAAAACTCTTAAAATATATCCCTATAAATACAATGAAATGTCATATCTACAACACTAAATAACCAAAAAAAGCAAATTCACTAGTATATAATATTTTTATGAAATAGTTTTATCATGACCATTTGTTTAAAAACAATAAAGAAATATGATTACAAATTCATCTTTTGGGATACAGTGACAGAGCCACCACAATAGGTTTTCCTTACATGTGTGATTGCCATGTTGCTATGTTTAGTTTGTTTTAATGGAACTCAGTACACACACACACACACACACACACACACACACACACACACACACACACACACACACACACACACACACACACACACACACACACACACACACACACACACACATTTCCTGTGCTTTTGTTCACAAATTTACAAACCACACCATGTTTAACACATCTATCGTACCATTTTGCTCAGCAGCCACTGCTGTCAAACCACTTAACCTTGTAGCTTCATCACTCTTACATTTACCTAGCCAGTCAGCCAAACCATCAAGCCATTAAAACACCTGCAGGTGACAGACAGCAGTTTATTTAATAGTTCTGCCTATGCATCTCTGTATAGTTGACCATTATCAAGCACCCATTTAGACATCCACCATTACATCTTTTCAGGAACTGTTTGCCATTCCAAGACTCAGTAGTGCAAGTCTCAGAAGTATGGCAATCATGAAGTTGGTATATATGCCTTCATATGGTGTATGTAGGGCTTGCCCTTCCTGCAAAAACTTTAGAGGAGAAAACTTGGAACTCACTCTTACAAGACTTGGCATTACAATATGGAGCTCCTCCTTTCACCCCTCTGCCCACTACAACAGGTATGAACATGCAATAAAATCTCTTCATCCTTCAGTTCACAGTCAGTAACTCATTTACCACCCTGTCAATAACTCTACAGCATAAAAATGTATCTACCATAAATGCATTCACACATATCCACTTACACGGTGCCAGTCCATTCAATGACCAGGCTTCATTATACTTTTCAGTGTACTACTCTGCATTTCACTGTTTTACTTGTTAAATGAAGCATTAGTATGCATCTAAGCTCATTTAAATATCCATTTACCAATGAAAACATATCAAAGCACGTCTATGTCCTTAATCCAGTGCATACATTCATATTCCGTAGGGCAGACACCAGATAAACCTGACACTCTCTACTAATAGCTTTTGTATGTCCATTAACCTGCCAACCCAGTCAGAAAGAGTCCAACTATATACCCATTTATTAACTCAACTATGCTTCTCAAACTCCATCTTCAAAGGACTAAGCCATTTACATAACAGTTTTCATATTGTTTTCCTCGTCTGTCTACCCAACACCTTTTAATCACCCAGTCTATAGTCACTATTAATGATATGCATTCCACTGGATGGCATTGCTAGGTTAATATTCATCTGGATGGCAGTAGTCCTACTGCCAAAGTCTTCTTAAAGCTTTCCACATGTTTCCAATGTTCATTAAGTTTAACATCTGTCAAACTTGGAGTTTATAATGTGCACTAAATAGGGTGTGAGGAGAAAAACCCTCCCATATTAGTTTTATAAAGACAGGAAAAAGTTCAGGAGTTAAAGAAGGCCTGGAAACTACAACTGTGTTTACGCATCAGTCAGTCATTCTATTGTTTCATGCTGTATTATACTTGGCTACTAAAGGCCCTTTTTGCCAGAGGTCATTGTAAACACACTTTTAATGTACCAATCCATCAATTAATTTGCTCAGCCATTAACCAGTAGCCAGCCCACACATACTCTTACTTAGCCATCTCTTCAAACCTATCAAACCACCCATTCATGTTAGTAACAAACCAATCCTCCACCAACAATAGATCCATCCACCTGTTCACTCATCCATGAAGTCAACAGCCCAACTAAATATTTCTGCTGTTGGTAACAATCTATTTATTTATTCAGTTATTCACAGATAGTACACTCATTTGCTACACCAACTCAGTACAATAACTGAGTTGCTAAATCACCACCTCATTTGCTTACATTTCAAATCCATATAAATTAATTATGGCTCCTATTCACCCCTGCCTCAACACATTTACATATTTGGCAATAGGTTCATCAGTTTGCCATGAAAACATCAAACCACTCATTCAGCCTTGTATTCCTGTACTCATTCATCTATTTTTATTCAACTGATCTGATAATCTCTCTGATTCTTAGCAGTATGCATCGTACAAATGATTAAGTCGACAATAAATTGCTTACTCTTGCACCAGCTGGGCCAGAAGGACCAGTTGCACCTTGGTCTCCAGCAGGACCCTAAAAGGCAAGAGAAAATGATAGTGTGAGATTACATGCAGGTAAACTGAAGACAGCACTCACCTGTAGAGTGACCTTACAGTAAATATCTAATATCCTAACAACATGTACAAAAACAAAATTGTAAAGCACATCATGCATTATATTGCACTAATTAGCATTCTAGTGCTATAACTTTGATTGATTTGCTTTCTAATATATTTGCAAATCAATACACTAAACTTATGACAGGAACTATAAGTCTCATGTTTATATTCTAACAATGAATGAAGATGTTATTAAAAATGCCACTAAAAATCAAATAGGGTTGAAAATGCACCCATTACCCCTATAATTGCTAGGTTACAGCTTCACAATTAATTTGCTAGTGGATCTCTTTTTTTTTTTAGATTTTGTAGAAAAATGCCTTTTGGAAATTGTACCCTTATGCGGAAATAGTATATTGGGAAGCTAGTCTGGTTTTATTGTGCTACTTTAATTCAGATACAACTAAAACAATCATTCTTATGAATATTTTTCAAAGCTGCCTGATAAAGAAGCATTCATTTGCTAAGAACCACAGTACTTTATTTCACAGTCAGAATGGGACACTGATCTTTATAATACTTAATACCAAGAAACCACTGAAATACTATAACAGCAAGAAGTACTTACAGGTGGGCCAGGCAATCCCTGGAGTCCAGTAAATCCTCTGTGACCTTTCTGTCCTCTCTCTCCAGTTTCTCCAGCCTCACCCTTGTCTCCACGAGGACCTTGAGGGCCCTAAAGGGAAAACAGATTTATAATTACCACACTGAGAATAAAATAGCTACATGTCAGAGCCAACACACTGAGCTAAAGTGCACAGTGTTTATGCTTCATTATCATATAGGAATAACACCTTGAATAAAGGTTTCTTAACAGAAGAACAATATTCCAATGTTAAGAGAGCGGAAATAAAGGACAGAAGTGAAACAATGATATTTAATTACTTTTTACTCTTTAGTTTCACATAGGTACTCTAAAAGGAGTTGACATGCTAGACATACAATTAAGCATTATAATAATAAAGGACAGACATGTTGTTCAGAATTTAGGAAAGAAGGAACAGTTACTTACTGCCATACCACGAGCACCAGCAGGGCCAGCTGGACCAGCAGGACCTTGAGGACCCTAAATAAACACAAAATACATTGATTATTTCTGTACTCTATGGGAAATGTATTAAAAATCGTCAATATAAGTTGATTTTAAATGTGCATACCAACAATTATTGAAAATTGAGCAGTTATAATTACAAAATAGCACTTTGTAATCAAAGAAACTGTTAAAAATACAGTCAGAAAAGGAACCCTGAACTCTTGTCTGAAATAAGTATCACCAGTTCAATTCCCAGTTCTTACCAATCCCAATGTGATTCTACTATGAACCATCAAACTACATCCTGATAAAGCTACAACTACATCATCATAACTGGTCGCAGCTTCATTCAGATATAAAAAAAGAATAAAATTAATTTTAGCAGGGACACACAAATCCTTCTGTCAAGCCCCATGTAGGGGGCTTCAACTTTCATACCTCCCTTACTTATATACACTGACACTATAGCTGCAGAGCCACATAAAAAAAGAAAAAAATACCAAAAAAATCTGTGAATTGGTGATGGCACTGATGACAAGATGCAACACATCCAGCTGTGATCAACCATTTGGAAACCTGTCTACTTAAAGCGTCACCAAAGGTAAGAAAGCCTCACAAATTCCTTTGTAAAATGTTATATTTCAAATGTGGTCTTCTGTTAATGCACTGTACTGTAATATGCTTAGTAAATCTGTATCTGATTAAAAACATTTAGCAAAGCTAAATGCAGGTTAAAAAGAACCTTTCTATAAGCAGGGTGCCCCTTCCATGTAAAATCTCATCTCTAGTACAAGCCAAGGAAAAATGTATTGTTATTCTCATAGCCAGTTAATGTACATGGCTGTACATCAGTAGCTTTCTAATGTGCACTCCCTATGTTCTCAAGTTTTGCTCAGCATTATCCTTGGTCGAAGTGGCAATAAAAAGTTTATTCATTTTATAAAGTTAAGCAAGTCATTTATATCTTTAAACTGTTGGGTCTATTCTATAAAAACAAGCATGCACCATGGAACTATAGAAGCAAGCAAGCAAGCAACATGGAACTATAGAAGTAGGCAGTGACCTACTTCAATACCAGATTCCTTCAAATCCTAGATTTCCATGCCCCCTATCGCTCTTCCCGAATAAGGACCAGAATTGCCCCCTGGCTCTCAAAACTAACTAAACAAAAGATCCTCCTCAGAAATAAAATCTGGGCCAAATGGAGAGCCTCAAAAAATCCATCAGACCACCTCTACTTCAAACAATTAAGAAATGCCACCAAAAAAGAAATTCTCCAAGACAAAAGAGACTATTACCTTCACCTCCAACAAAACCACCAACAAAAACAACAAGAATTCTGGTCAGGCTTAAACAAACTTCTTAAGCCAGGCCACTCTAAAACTCCTGCCCCCCTCAGGTTTCGACCATAATAACTCAAACCAGATTCCAGATGCCTTTAATAACTATTTTACCAAAGCCATTCTAACCCTAGCTAATACTTTCCCACCTGTTACCTCTTCCCCATTAGATACCACTAATACTCCATCTCCAACCTTTCATATAAAACCAGTACCTACATCCTTCATCTGCAACCTCCTTCAAAAACTTAAACCTTGCACGCCTTCTGCTGATTGTCTTCCTGCTGAATTCCTGCAAATTGCAGCTAAAGCCATTGCCTACCCCTTCTCCATACTTATAAATAGAACAGTCTCAGAAAGCAAAATCCCATCCATATGGAAAGTATCCCACATCATCCCTCTACACAAAGGTGGCCCATCTACTGAACTTTCCAACTTTTGTCCTATTGCCTTACTCTCTCCAATAGCTAAAATAATGGAGAAATGCATTCACAGACAACGACTTGACCACCTTCTCCAGAATAACTTACTTGCCAACTGCCAGCATGGTTTTAGGCCATTCCATAGCACAACAACTGCCCTGCTATCCTTTTCTGACTCCAAAAACAAAAATCGTAACAATAATACTTTTTCATCTACACTTTTTATTGAACTTTCAAAAGCCTTTGATATGGTGAATCATAACTTGCTTATTGACAAACTAAAAGCCCAATCACTTGATCCACAGGCATTACAATGGTTTAAATCCTATCTGGAAAACAGACATCAAGCTGTACTTTGGGATAATAATCTTTCCACACCCCTCCCTGTGAACATTGGAGTACCTCAAGGCTCTATTTTAGGACCTCTTCTCTTTTTTTTGTTTATTAATTATCTACACACCACAATTCCACAAGCCACCTGCATACATTATGCAGACGATTCTCCCTTTAATTTGTTCAGCCAAGTCCATAACCTCTCTCCAGTCACTCACCCAATCCATATTTAACAGTGCTGAAAACTGGTTCTTGCAGCATGGTCTCCTACTGAACCCCAAAAAAACAAAATGATTGCTCTTTGCTCCTACACTTAAGTCACCTCAACTGTACTTCACTGTAACCTCTAACAATGGAACTAACATATCCCCTGACACTACTACCCATCTACTGGGAGTAACAACTGATAACTACCTTAGCTATGATCACCATATTAACTCTACAATAAAGTCTGTTAACAAAAAACTTGGCACCCTTTACAGAATCAAACCCTTCCTAACCCCTTCTGCCAGAATAACTATATCCCAGACCCATCTGATCTCTACCCTACTCTATGCTTCTGCAATATATACCAATCTTTCTAAAAGCAACCTCTCCAAACTTTCGACATGTTACAATAACATAGCCAGATTTGCCACTGGCACCCCCTTTAGAACTCACCACTGTCACAACATCAAACAACTGGGATGGTTAGAATTGCAGAACCAACTACTTTGCCAACAACTTGTCATCTCCCATAAGATTCTTTATCACCCTAATAATACCCCAATCCTCACTAATCTGATTACCCCCTACAAAAATCTTACTACACTTCACTCAGCTAATAAGCTACTAGTTTCCACTATTAAATCCAACAACAAAGCAGGGGACTCACTTTTTTCCAACACAGTAGGAAAAAGTTGGAACCAGCTTCCTAATGAACTTACCACCCTTACTTCCCCTCTTCTTTTCAAAAAGCTACTCAAAGAATACCTTAAAACTCACTGGCTTTGTCCCTGCTCTAATCCTGACTGACACCTCTTTGCCCTTCCTGCGCTCTCTATACTCCTCTACTGCTCTATGTGTTCCTGTGGTAATGAAAGAATAAATTTTTAATTATTTCTATTGATTGCTATCTCTCAAATGCTTGCTATATGTATTTGTTTTTAGCATATCCTACTATACTGCTCTGTTCAAGTCTAACTGAAACTCAATTATAAACTATATACTGTCTTTCTTGGAACTATTACTATATATTGTATTTTGTCTCTGCCATTGCTTGGAGCTTTTCTCCCCGGGCCTCTACTGAAAATGTACATATATCCAGCTAGACTAGCCCGGTCAACAAATGTAAAATAAAATAAATAAAAAAGTAAGTAAATATATATATAAACATATTCCTCTGAGAACATACTTTAAACATAACAAAGACAACTGAATATGAGTCAATAATATGACTGGAAAACAGTCTATAAAACACTTCCCTCTGACATGTTTTTTACTTAAATGGTACACTACTGGGAAGAAAAGCACAAAAAAATCATTGTTTGATGAGGGAACAAGCCCCTTGCACCTCCTTGTCTGGAGCTGCATCCATCACAACCACTCCTAACAAATATAATCAACTCTCTGAGTTTGGCATATCTGAGAGAAATAAATGATTCTTGAGATGTGGTAATCCCAGAGTTTCTGTCGATTTAAGAGAATTGCCATTTTAGCAGTATTTATTTAACTGTGTTTGGCAATTCTGCTTTAACAGGACTGTTTCATAATAATTATACCACCAAATACTCAGCTCAATGATTTAACTATACTACCAAATACTCAGGTCAGTGCTTTAACTATACTACCAAATGCTCAATCAATGCCTTAACTATACTACCAAATATTCAGCTCAATGAATTAAATGCAAGCATTTTTCTTAAGTTTTGTTCTTTGTTCACAACTTGCAAAACTTAATCATGATTCCAAGAATACTTACAGATTCCCCTCTGTCACCTTGTTTACCAGTTGGTCCAACAGGTCCAGGAGCACCAGGAGCACCAGGGGCACCAGGCTGACCAACAGGTCCAGTTTCTCCACGGTCACCCTGTCAGTAGGATTGAACAACAATTGTCAGAATACAGTCAACACTTCCTTTTAAAAAGCAATATTCTCAA
Source organism: Protopterus annectens (assembly GCF_019279795.1). Lineage (NCBI taxonomy): Eukaryota > Metazoa > Chordata > Ceratodontiformes > Protopteridae > Protopterus > Protopterus annectens. The sequence goes on from NC_056743.1 coordinate 1,064,537,271, forward strand.
TATCAAAACAATACCAAATTTAAAAAAAATGTCAAGGAAATAAAGAATTTTCTCATGTGCATTTAGACTCACAATTCACAGAAATTTGTTTATCAAACCATGCCAGATTATTAAAGAAGAATCTCAGACAGGTCACAGCTAGTGATTATAATATATTTCAAATACTAATTCATAATTAGTTCATAATAATAATTGTAGTAGAGGAATATGGCACACCAGGAAATGTGGTGTTGAGAAGTTACATGCATTTTATGCTGTTTGGTCTGTTGGCTATGCTTTTTGACAGTAATAAGTATAGTATCTATTAACTAACCAATTCAATTGACCTGATTATGTTTACATAAGGGAAAATAATTACAACCTAGGTTATGTTCAAGTTTCACCTTAACAAAACGCCAAGGGAGATAAAGTTTTCTATCCTGCTGATTACTTATTCAACATTTCTTTGACGCCATTTTTAACTATATTTTGAAAAGCATGGAGTTTATACTTCCTAATACTTATGGGCACATAATCTGTTTTTTTTTTTTTCCATTTTTGCCTGTGTTGTTGCCTGTTTGATGATTCATTTTGAGTATACCAGCTGAGTTAGTATCTGGACATCATCAGTATTCATCTAAAATCTCATAAGGCTGGAAGACTTCCCCATTTCTAGCCCTATATAAATTTCCTGCTATTTTCCAGTTCTTCAAAGGAGAAATGGCATAAAGGTACTGTTTAGGTGTATGACTTGTCAAATAATAGCTAGCTAGAAAACTGGTCTAAGCCTCTGAGGAACTAGAGGAGTTGTGAGTTGATGGTACCTCCCAAGCCAATCACTTGACTTTCAGCTGGCTAACATAAAAAAATAGCCATATGGTGACACATGACTACAGGATCTTTTGCTACCAAGTTATGGCCAGTGTTTTCTTACATTTCTTAGTTTGACTAAAAGACAGCCTGTCTGGGGCACAGCATACTTCCCCACATGTAGGCGAGCAATTTTGTCCTAGTTAGCCCTGTAATGTTCCAAATTCATGTCCAAACCTAGTTGAACAGTACCAAAGTCTGACACTCTGTGACAGTAGCCCATTGAGACATTATTGCAAGGATGTGTTTTCATCACAAAGAAGGTGAGATACCTAGACCAGTGTTAATGAATTGTTGGAGTTTAGCACTGAGTGCCACTTCATAAGAAATTCTGGATTAATGTTTTTCAGCAAAAAAATGCTACAACAGTAGCTCCAGGACTTATTCTTCTATAGAAAGAATTTACATTAGTAATGTTTAACTAGGCAATAACCAATAACTGGGCTTACAACAAGCGTAACCATAAAATAAATGACTTGTGTATCTTCTAAGAACTGTAACATGGTCAAAGGCATTTAACTAACAAGGAAAATTAGCCATTAAACATGTTTGAATAAAATAGTATATTGGCAATAGTTAATAAAATAGTATAATGGCAATATATGTGAGATGGTCAAAAACGAAGATATATTAAAGTTCTTTTTTTATCTCTGATTTAGTAGTGATATAGTATTAACTATATTAGATACTTCACTTCCTATGAATAAATACCGTATTACATCAATGGGGCATACAGCAGAAGATTTCTCTTAAATTTTCACTTTTAGATTCCTTTATAAGCTACTTCATTAAAAGACCCAGCTAAAACATTCCTGCTGAGTCTGATATAATTATGCTACCTTACACACTACTAATAATGTATATATTACAAATATTTAACTACCAGTCATTTTCTTCCTTACACACACACACTTACACATGAGCATGCATGTACTCACACACAGATATGTAGAAGAAGAGACTCAGCACAGGACAATGGGTGAGGTTGAGCTGGTGGGCCAGCTTTATCAAGCTGAGGACAATGAACTGACTCAACCAACAATAACAGAATAGATAAGCATAAACATGGAAAGAAAGACTAGAAAACTAAAGTGATAGGGAAAATGTTGCATGTATTTGTGTTCTAGTTCTGCAGATCACCTCACCTTTACACCAGGAGCACCATCTCTGCCAGGGGGACCATCAGCACCCGCACTTCCCTGTTAGAGAGAAAGCAAAAAACATTATGTCATAAACAACTTCAATGGGAGCCTTCATCTCAGCACAAATAATTCTAATTCTATAAGATCAATTCATGACTCCAAAAAGATAGCAAGGGAGAGTAATTTTTCTCTGCCTCTAATTACACATATTAAGAAGTCATTGCACAGTTAAAAATATTAAGTAGTCTACAAGCAAACCATCTGCTAAAAAGTTATAGCATGGGGTAGCTGCATTGGGCCTGGATACCTTTTCCATTAAAGCAGCCACACAGAAGAAGTCAACCTAAACATGGTATACTTGTTGAGAAATAAGTCTTGCTTGGGGTCAAGAAGGTAAATTCAGTCATGAATTAGAACAGTGATGAAACCAGATGGTGTCTACATACAATACCAATGCATGCTCCTAATTAAGGTATCAGATGAAACCAGATGGTGTCTACATACAACACCAATGCATGCTCCTAATTAAGGTATCGGATGAAACCAGATGGTGTCTACATACAACACCAATGCATACTTCTAAATAAGGTATCAGATGAAACCAGATGGTGTCTACATACAACACCAATGCACGCTCCTAATTAAGGTATCAGATGAAACCAGATGGTGTCTACATACAACACCAATGCATGCTCCTAATTAAGGTATCAGATGAAACCAGATATTGTCTACATACAACACCAATGCATGCTCCTAATTAAGGTATCTGAACAGAATGGTTTCATTTCAGTATGGCAAATACTTGTTATACAACTAGAGTACTGATAAGTCAATATTATTGGACTACATCTGAAAAATATTTAAGTTAGGGTAATAATAAGGACACCTTACTACCCTAGTCAAACTATGAGAATATCTTCCTACTTCAGAAGAATAGATAAATCAAGCATTTACAGACTCACTTCAATTTTCCAACCCTTCTAGCTGGTATTCCATTGCCTCAGAATGAACAATAAGCATAATTGTAGTTAGGGTGCAAATGCAATAAGGCTATGTTATTCAGTTTCATATCTTATGCAATTCTAAGGAACATATCTATGTTTCTCAGGCTGTATTAGTGAATGTGGGGAATATCTGCTAAGACCAAGGTTGTGGTATTAAAGAGTACTCCCCCTACTGCAAGTTACAGTGACTTTCAAACTAGTACATATAGTAGCAGAGGTGTGGGGTGTAGCCCCCATGTTAGAAGCTACAGAAGGGTGAAGCCCTTTGGAAAAATATTTAATGAGGTAACATTACATACTGGAAGTCAGAGTTTTTCAATGTGGAGTAATACTTTTTTTAGGATTAAGGCTTTCACTGTCAGAAATTGCACTTATGATTTAAACCTATTTGATTACAGCAAATAATAAAATGCTTACCTGAGTGTAACAGCATATACATATTGTGGTTTGCAGCTATGGCTTTTCCCCCCAGAAGGTATAGTTGGAAAACTGGAATTTAGTTTAATGGCATCATTTTTAGGACTATTTGTTTTCTCCTTGTTTGCACTGTCCACAAACATGCAATGACTGGGGATGGGAGAGCTATAATTTTGGGACTGAGGCACTAGATATACAATTTTGCAAATGCTGACTATGCCTTGTAGTAAATAATTCTATTTCTTTTGTATTTTGGCATACATTTACATTTATTATATGGATACTGCCTCTCAGTTTCCCAGATGTGCAGTATATCCCTTGCTTGATCTTACACTAAATGTTAAATTTGTACTACTTCAATATCTATTCAGTGTGTGCATTTACTGCATACGTACAGACCAACTCTTTTACATGTAGAAAACAGTGTTTCTACCTGCTTACAAAGAACCTATGACAACATGTACTAAATACATATCACAGTCAAACTCCAAATGTCTTAAATACCTATCTTTCAATTTATTAAATATCTGATGCAATTTATCTGCATTTGGTTAGACATCTGGTTACTGGCTAAGAACACTTAATGGCACAAGACATTTGGACGTTTTTTTAAAATTCATACTACAGTTCATAACTCATTCTTAGCAATATTTTTTCTTCTACCATTAGCTAGACCAATCAACTTACCTCACGTCCAGGTTCGCCAGAGGGACCAGTTAGACCAGGTGGGCCAACAGGACCAGGTGGACCACGATCGCCACTACTTCCAGGGGCTCCTTGTTTACCAGGTTCTCCCTGAAATCAGACATCAAAAATTAAGGTTCTCCTTAGGGAAAATAAACAGAACTTTATAAATTGTTAAACTGCTTCTAATCCACAGATCAAACTCAGATTTTGTAAATGAAGTAAATAGTTGTGATTTTTAAAAAGGGACTCTCATTTATATAGGATTACAGGACCATAGGATTTAGTAGGTTAATGGCTCTAGATCCTTTTTCACCATAGCCATTTATGCTCCAAATTTCCCAATTATCAATGCCCATGAGCTAGAACAGCTTGGGTATATGCCTGTGACTTAAGGCATCTACAAACTGTGCCTGTCCATAAGGGCCACAGGCAACAAGACAGGGTGAATACAGATCTGAAGTTTTTTTTTTTTTTATTTTAGGATTTCTTTTTATAGTTCTGGAAATGCTAACTAGCACTGAACTATATATTTTTTCCTCTTTGCCATCATGCCTCTCTTCCATTTTCCATTAGTTTTTATCTACATATCATTTCCCATTCTCTAGCATGACATACCACACTCTGGCAACCCACCTTACAAATGCAATGGCATGAATATATATAGTGGCCTGTTGCAGAACAAAAACAGTGTGTTCCCACTATATGAAGACACTAATGTGTTTCTTTTTATGCATGCTTTCCCCTCCCAAATTAAAAAATAACCTCAAGAGACTACTAAGACCCCTCCCACTAAGCGTTTTATTCCCACCACTAGCATAGCCCTTATGCAATCCAGTAAGAGGAGTCCACCTTAACTGAAGAGGAAACCCAATGCAATTCCAATGGACAGGGCTAAGGGCCTGGTGGCTATTAGTGAGTGAGGACACCACACCATGTATTAATTAAACCAGTCTGTCCATGCTTACAAAAAACATGCTTCCTGCTAGATAAGATGCTATTCCCTACAAGACTGAATACTGTACTTCACCAGAAGTCTGTTTCCAGTCTTCCCAAAAAAAAACTGCTGCAGTAGAGCTTATCATCTGTTATTTAATCCTCTGAAAATCCCTTCAGCACGACACAGTACAATGAGCCCAGGCTACAAGTGGTACTGATGAATGCAATATACCACTTATGTGCCAGCAAGGCAGTCTGCCTCTGTGCTAGTTGTTACTAAAGAAATAACAAATTGTTTTATATGCTGTACAGTTTCATACAGTTAAATCAACTAACCTGGAACACCTAAAAATGAATGTCATCATCATTACACATATATACTGCCTTTTTACAATTGTTTTATAAACACCTGAGATTTACATGCTTAGGGCAAAGCACTACTCCAACTAAAGATACAACAGAAAGAAGATGTTTGTGATTTAGTTTGTACCACAGGGGCACTATGATGTCTTTGACTATGCTTCTCCCATATCTAAATGAAGAGAGGTTACACTTTTTTCATTGCATCTGTTAAGTAACTGAAGATACTCACTGAAGGACCAGGCAGTCCAGGGAAGCCTCTTTCACCTCTCTGACCTGGAAGACCAACAATACCACGCTGACCAGCCAACCCTTGAGGACCAGGAGGACCATCAGGACCCTACAATTTCAGAATAAGAGGTCACTATCACAATGATTCATAAAGTACTGATTTAGTCATCCACAGACATATTTTACAAAAAAAAACTAATGAACAGTTTTGTACAGTTCACTGTACCTAAAAGGGAAACAAAAATATCACATTCAGCAACAGAACAGAAAGAGCAATAGGTTATTTCTAGTGTGAATCACAACTTTTGATGTAAAAATGTGGAATTAGTGGTCTAATAGGATGTTCACATTTCTGTACAGCTTGCAGATACCAGAAGTCCTACAGCTGTAAGTGCACAGCAGTGGGTACCAGGCCATGGTGAAACATCAACTGACACATAAGAAACACAGCTTAAAACTGAAACTGATGGTGGCACATATAGTTCTAATGCATCACCTCATTGAATTCTTGGTGGACACATCTCCCCATTAGCTTGAAAATATGACAGACAGAGATGCACAGATATGGAATGTGTTTTCAGTTAATGACTGAAGACCTTAAAGATCTGAAATGTTTTGATGAAGACAAAGTACTGCCTTTAGAAAGGACAATTTGACTGGACAACAGCTACTAATAGGTCCGTATTACCAAAATTTTACAAAAAAGAAAAGGTGTGGGGAAAAAGCATACAGTAAGAGCAGGTGTAGTTATCTGACCAATGGCTAACTAATGAGTTAGAGGGATTTCAAACAAAAAGAGTGGAGAGGATGATCTACCACATGAAGCAATTTAAGCATCTACAGTATGCAATGCATCTGGCACTTCTATCTTTTGAAGAGGTCACTGCAAACGTGACCTGTGTCAGAAGTAAAATGTCTGTACACTACTTATGCAACACAATGCACAGGACCTTTAAGTAAAAAATGGTACTTACAGAGGGACCATCTTCACCAGGCTCTCCCTTCTCACCAGGGGCTCCAGCAGGTCCCTGAAGACCAGGATCACCAGCACGACCAGCAGGGCCAACATCACCTCGCAGACCTTTGGGACCATCTTTGCCTGGAGAGCCAGGAGCACCAGGAGGACCTGGGTTACCCTTTAAGTGGACAGAAACAACCCATTAATCTTAAAGGCCAGTACAGTATCCAAACAAGAAAATAAAATATACTTTTCAATTACATCCTCACAGTCAAATAAAACATCATTTGAAGTTAAAATATTTGTTCTTCTAATGCCATCTCTCAAATGTACATGAGAGCTAATAGTTATATCAGTCAAATGCCCTTGCATGTCATTAAATGCAGATCTAATTCATTTACTGGTCGGAAGTTGAGAAGCTTTGATAACAATCAAGTACTCTTGATTTGAGTAAAGGCAGGGGTGCTTGCTATTTACGTGACATGGCTCATATGATATAAATTGGGAAGCTTTATCCAAAATCAACCCATTTCTTTTAGATGTAGAACATACCAATTAGTCCTACAACTTCCAGGTTAATATGACAACCATCTAGGTAGATGTCAACATCTGACCAAGAATCATTGTCTTCTAGGCAGATTTACTGCTAATATATATTTTTTGCCTATTTCTAGCAATTACAGTCTTTGCCAGAGAGATTTAAATGCTTCCATTAGGGTAATCACTTATGGGTTGTAAGGTTACTATTTGCATCCCGTATAGGAATGTCACAGGAAGAAACTGTACTCTTGAGATAAATGAAACAGCAATAAGATATACAACTGTTACCACAGTTCAGAAAATAGACTGTAGTGACTGTGCAGCAAACAATAATACAATGAATTTGCCTTACTGAATTTAACATTTTATTGCTTTGTGTTATACATTGACTTAACTTACATACATATATATATATATATATATATATATATATATATACACATGCTTTTATTGAAAAATGAAGGGGTCTTTGGAGATCAAGGAGTACTCTGCATTGTTTTTGAATTCGACAGAATATAAAATATAATGGATTATTGGTTATTGGGAACAAGTAATTTGAATGATCTTCTGTCTGTTAAGGACTTAGAATAAGGTCTGTGAACTTTTGATCAGTGCTGAGGCATTTGGTCAACCTTATGTTCTGAAGATTTGGTAGTCTGATTTTTGAAGCCTCCATACATTGGAAGGACTACTTCAGGATTCTTCTCTTGTTGTGATGTTGTTATAATGCACAAACTGCTGGTGATGTATGTAATATTTTACATAAAAGTAAAAACTGTTTTACTATAAAAGTCACAGGAACATTTTAAAAGAGTACATGGTGAATATTGTGCTGTCTTTGACAAAAATGAGACTAGGTGAGTTTGTGAAACTGACTTCTGTATTTTCTTGAACATTCTGCACTGATTTCAGTGATATGATAGAACTGTGGGGGTAACATTGCTCCTCTTTGTCCCCAAGGATGTTTGATCTTTCAGCATATTTAGAGATGTGGGGACATGGGGTGGGGGGAGCTCAGGCACCATGTCAGGGATGCAGGGGGCAGACATCTCTCTAAAAATATATTTTTTAAAAGGCAGTATTGTTAACATCATTGAAAATCATTGTTGGTTTAACAGCTTAAGTGTTAAATGTGCCTAACAATTATAATCTTATGCTCAACAAAGCAACTGTCCCAGTACAAGCTGAATAGTTACAGCTCAGCAACTTTTGTTGTCAGTTTGTAATAAACTCCTAATAAAAGTAAGTAGGCTGACATGTTATGAATACAAGACACAGCAAGATTTTTGCTTATAAATCAGTCAGTGATATATTCTGACAGAAATAACTTTTCAAGCATAAATCATGGAAATATGCCATTTGGTAAAGAGCATCCCTTGATAATCTTGTGGCCTGCAATACTGTAAGTTATGTTTACTGTGTTGTAGAGGCAGTTTATCAATGTACTTATTGCATTTTCTAAACTAGTACACCCTCACCCTTGTTACGAAAACAAAGAAAAGGAATAATACTTACATTAGGGCCCGGGGGTCCAACTCTGCCTGCAGCACCAGGGAAACCAGTTGCACCCTGTATGTGAAGAAAACATAAGCAATGAAGCAAGCAAGAAAGTGAATTCAGTATGCATCACTGTCAGGTGCATTAAATAGTAGAACATCATAGATCTGTGCCAGTCTACCTCCATGGTGGAGCCTTTTCTTTACATTCCAAACCAGAATCAGACTGCAACTCCATCCAGAGTTCCAGTATCTAGATAATTACCAATAAATAAAACTGCACTCACTTCAAAGAAACTACAGTTAACTACAAGACAGAAGACAACTCCATAGTATCTAGTAGTACTGTGCTCCCTTGTCTAGTACATAAATTTAAATATGCAGCCATTTATGGCAAATATTAATTAACCTCAATTAATAAAATGCCCAGTAGATTTGGGATGTATACATGTTGAAAGTCCACTGTTAACACTTAATACCAGCCCAATTCCTACCAATTTCTTTTAACAAGTTATAGTCCACCATTAGTGCAGCCACTGAAAACAAAATCTATAAAGCTAAAAGTAATCATGTTTATAGTTAATATTACAAATAGCTATTTCCTTGGTGTACAAAGCCTAATAATATATAATTAAGGAAATAACCAAATCATAAGCAAAAATCACACACGCATAAAATGACTTCTCAGCCATCATGATGCCAATCAACACATCCTAAAAGTTTTATTTGAAATAAGGACCATAGTTAATTGATCCATGAAATATTCATTGCATGTACATTGTCCAAAGATAAATGTACTGATTTGGCCCGGACCACTGTCAGTCATAAAGTGATCTAAGGCTTTCAGTCAACCAGGGATACTACACTGAACAGCAGTGGGCAATTAAAAAATGTTTAGCTTCATTCAGTTTTGTCTCACAAAGACAAGCAGCACATTTTCACTTCTTACTAATAAAGTTTGTGAACTAAAGATATCCTTATACACTGGTAGTATTGGTGATTTGCAATAGCAGTAGTAAAAATGATAATAATTACAAAATAATAATAACATAAAATAGCAATAGCTAGACCCTGGTGAAACCAAGGCTTGTATGTTGCAAGTTCTGTCTCCCAGACATAGCTGGCAGGGGTTTGTAGCATGGAAATAACAATTCATCAAACTGTGACAGAAGTCATCAAGTTTGTTGGCATTTTCAGTAAATGACATGCCATCTGAACTGTGGCATAAACACTGGCTGTGACGGCCTACAACCCAGTAGTGAAATGGATTAATCTAACAGAAGACATGTTGGATGGGGATATAAAATGTTTGAAAGTAATAGCACTGCAATTGCATACTTACAGAAGGACCTTGGGCACCGCGAGCACCTTTGGGACCAGTCACACCAGTTGGACCCTGTAAAGAAAGAAAGAAAAACAATGACTCACATGGATACAATTCAAGAAATACCAAAACGTTTATTTTAAATGTGTTAGAAAAAAATGAACTAAAGCCCTAGGAATTATACCAGGCCCAGTTCATTCTCAGTTTCATCCCATAGTCAGACACAGCTGGAGTTGTGTTGCCATGACCACTCCCTCACCAACACACACATGGAAAAGAATTTTGGTTCCCTCTCTTAGTTTGGTTTCATTTTCACTATATGCCAGCCTCTAAGACTAAACTTATGTATGCATGAACTAGTTCATTCTTAGCTAGTCATTTATGTGGCCTCTAAATTCAATTTTGTTACCCCACGCTGGTATCACCCCAACTACTTGTTGGAAGCGAGCTTCTTCCTCTGAATAATGGTAAAGTTACAGTCACAAATTAAGGCTTAGCCCATCTGTGACTCTACAGCAGTGGCTGAGCACTAGCCAGCAAGCTGCCTACTAAGAAAGGTCTGAAGAGGAGAGTACTGAGATTTAAAATGTGCCCAACAAAAAAGACAATATTTAGGTTCTTCCTCTTATTCCATGTTTAGCCACCAAAAATAATTGCCAGAAGCACTTAATAATCCATTCAGATAAAGACACAAGCTGTAGGGTACTCAGTTCTTCTTTCAACAGCCATCCATTGGACAGTGAGATTCTCCTCATGAAACTGAGAAAAAAATTGCATTACAACATGAAGTCAGTCTGACACAACTAAGTAGAAGACATGTCTCTAGGGCCTTTGCTAACTTAAACATTGCAAACATACATATGTTTTGTACAAATAATATGCTATAGTTAGTAATACCGACTTCTTTCATTATGGTTATTATAGTGTAGTTACTCAGAGAAGAGCTAAACTGCAGTGGTAAATAAACAGCTTTCCTGCTAGTTATAACATCATTGTCAGTCATGTTATGGTGGACTGTCAATCATCCAAACCAGACACTGGGGGACGGGGGGGGGGGGGGAGTTAAGGGTCAATGATCTACAATTTTACTTAAGAGAACAATGTGGCTCAGTATAATACAGGATACCCAAAGTATGTTGTTAAAGATGGTAAATTATTTACAGAAAATATGTACAAGAAAGAAAAGTTAGGAAATCCTACATTAGCAACTACTGCTGTGACTCACTAATGTAACTCTGTTCTAGAAGTCTAATAATCCGAAATGTAGATTGAGGTCCTTGTTTTGCAACCACTGCAATAATAAAAAGTCAGCATAAAATACATCTTAGTATGGTTTTACCAATAAATTCCATAAATAATGCACATCACTTCAATGAGTTCAAGTAATGTGTCTGGCTCTATCAAATAAAAAGCTTTGAGAGTTACCCAGTTTAGCAATAAAATTATGTATTAATATCATTAGAGAATCAACTAGTAGCATATTATTTTAATTCTGTGCATGGCTGACTGAAAGGGGTTCTGGTAAACATGAAGATTTGCTGTACTGTAACAAAATATACTACTTTTATAGTATATTATTGCTGGGTCAGTCTATCATAACCTGTACAGTTAAGCATTGCTAAAAAAAATAATTTACTCAATCAAAATACTGCATTTCAGGGCTATTTTAAAAGGTATATAATAAACAGCAGTCACTTTCTTCAACCCATTCAGCTCAAGGAAATAGAGATATCTTTAGCATCACCCCAAAAGGCAATCCAATTACTTTAATCTATTCCACACCTCAGCAGCCAACATTATATGCTTTGTCTATTCACTACTGGTCTGGTTTTAAGAGAAAGTTTTGGTGTTTCTCCATCAAACATAACATAGGAGTGCTGTGTGTGTGTGTGTGTGTGTGTGTGTGTGTGTGTGTGTGTGTGTGTGTGTGTGTGTGTGTGTGTGTGTGTGTGTGTGTGTGTGTGTGTGTTTGTCTGTGTTCAGTTCATTTGCTGATTTTCTAAGGACTGATATGCAGTCTGTGACATCTTCAGGCCTGAGGACTAATCTGTGATTGCTTCCAAACTCTTTGTTTGTCACAGGCCTAAAACTATTGCAATAACAGTTCTTCAGTCTGTGGCATCTTCAGGCCTGAGGACTAATCTGTGGTTGCTTCCAAACTCTTTGTTTGTCACAGGCCTAAAACTATTGCAATAACAGTTCTACAGTCTCTGAAATCTTCAGGCCTGTGGACTAATCTGTGGTTGCTTCCAAACTCTTTGTTTGTCACAGGCCTAAAACTATTGCAATAACAATTCTACAGTCTGTGACATCTTCAGGCCTGAGGACTAATCTGTGGTTGCTTCCAAACTCTTTGTTTGTCACAGGCCTAAAACTATTGCAGTAACAGTTCTACAGTCTGTGACATCTTCAGGCCTAAGGACTAATCTGTGGTTGCTTACAAACTCTTTGTTTGTCACAGGCCTAAAACTATTGCAATAACAGTTCTACAGTCTGTGACATCTTCAGGCCTGAGGACTAATCTGTGGTTGCTTCCAAACTCTTTGTTTGTCACAGGCCTAAAACTATTGCAATGACAGTTCTACAGTCTGTGACATCTTCAGAACTGATTACTAATCTGTGGTTGCTTCCAAACTCTTTGTCACAGGCCTAAAACTATTGCAAAAACAGTTCTACAGTCTGTGACATCTTCAGGCCTGAGGACTAATATGTGGTTGCTTCCAAACTATTTGTTTGTCACAAGTCTAAAACTATTGCGATAACAGTTCTATAGTCTGTGACATATTCAGACCTGAGGACTAATCTGTGGTTGCTTCCAAACTCTTTGTTTGTTACAGGCCTAAAACTATTGCAATAACAGTTCTACAGGCTGTGACATCTTCAGGCCTGAGGACTAATCTGTGGTTGCTTCTAAACTCTTTGTTTGTCACAGGCCTAAAACTATTGCAATAACAATTCTACATTCTGTGACATCTTCAGGCCTGAGGACTAATCTGTGGTTTCTTACAAACTCTTTGTTTGTCTCAGGCCTAAAACTATTGCAATAACAGTTCTACAGTTTGTCACATCTTCAGGCCTGTAGACTAATCTGTGGTTGCTTCCAAACTCTTTGTTTCTCACAGGCCTAAAACTATTGCAATAACAGTTCTACAGTCTGTGACATCTTCAGGCCTGAGGACTAATCTGTGGTTGCTTTCAAACTCTTTGTTTCTCACAGGCCTAAAACTATTGCAATAACAATTCTACAGTTTGTGACATCTTCAGGCCTGAGGACTAATCTGTGGTTGCTTCCAAACTCTTTGTTTGTCACAGGCCTAAAACTATTGCAATAACAGTTCTACAGTACAGTGTTATTATTTGTATTGATGAATAAAGTCCATGTCCAAAAACTGATGCAGGATGTCTTCAAGTACAAAGGAACAGATGCCTACCTGGGGGCCAGGGGCACCAGATGGACCTTGAGGACCTGGAGCACCTGCATCTCCTTTCTGTCCAGACTCGCCCTGTTCTCCTTTGATACCTGGTTGACCATCAGCTCCCTGTTATCGAAGAAGATAAACAGTCATTACCATCATTCTGCAGAACTTCTGAATGTCAATGCAGAATGACATTCAGCATTTACCTATAATGCATATCATTCAGGATCTAAATATCATAATTTCTCCAAGGTTATAAATCTAATTTATTAATATAGAATATGAACATTTTTTGCTTGGACTTTCAGTTTAATTTCTTTATACTTGAAATAATTTATCATCTACTTGTTTTCCAAACAGCAAGTATGCAGGCATTACAAAACACATAAATCACAAATCCACCAAAATAAAATCTATAATTATCCATAAAATTTTGGTCCTCCATTAAAACCATATCTGTTCCAAATTTGTAATTATCCATAAAATATTGGTTCTCTGTTAAAAACACATCTGCTCCAATTAATAAGCATCTATTTAAATTTTTCCTTCAGTAACACAACAGAACTATATCTCAGAAACTTCAGGGATTTTATTTTTTTTTACAAAATAGAACTGAGAGTAAGGAATATATACAGCATTCTTGTATCTTTCTGAGTTTTAGAAACATACCTATCAATAACTATCTGTTGTAGTGGCTTACAATAATCTTTGTAAATAGATAAGCTAGTAGTGTATTTTATTCTGTCATTCAACAGTAATTCACGTGAATTTTTAGATAAGTTAAAATGGTAAGCTAAATACCTTATGCCCATCATAAAATAATAATACATCATGTTAAATTATTAAAAATTTGACATACTAATAAATCCAAAATAAGATATCATCATGATGATCCAGTAAAGATAATGATCATAGTTTACCTAGTAGTATTTTCAAATTAGTAATTAAACATAACTTTACAAAATACAGTCAAAATACTTTTCCACAGATATTCTTAGGTTACTTACACAACATTGAAAGGTAAAATTGGCCTCACTTTTAAGCTCCCCAAATAATAAATACATTAACCCAATCACCATAAGCTGAATCTTTACCCAGAACACATTCTTTAGGTGATTTTCAAAAGAAAGTCAAAACCTTTGTTTCAGTAGCATTAATACTAATGGTGTGACTCCTGGTTTTTGCAACTTATCAAGAGATCATATTCCAATGTATTTTGTAGCTGACCTATTTCCCCAATCACAAAATTAAATTAGATAACATTGCTTTCTGATACTGTATTCACTATGATTGCAAAAAGGGTTTTATATTGATCCTTGGGGAATTGCAAAAAAAGGGTTTTATATTGATCCTTGGGGAACTTTGCAATAGTGATTCATTTCTATGGAATAATTAGATTCCATCTTTTTAAAACTCTTCTGATCTCTCAGGTAAGAACAAACCTATTAATTTTAACACCTCCCTCTCATCTTTTGATTTACTTTTATATACTTAAATTGATTTTTAATCTTTCTGCATCTTCATATTCTTTACCATACCAGGAAGCTTACTCGTGTTTCTTTAAAAGTATGTAAAGAGATTACCAAAACCATAAGTATTGTAATATTCTCAGTTATAATAAATTCTCATCAGCTTCCACAATTCAATAAAATCTGGGTCAATCTGATAATTTATCACAGGATCCAAATTCATTAAAAAAAACTTACAACTAGCTTTATTTCTCTCTCTTTCATCTAGTAAACTCCATTAAATTCAGCAAATTAGTAGAAGTAATTATGAAATGTAAATCTTAACAATGTGGTCTTATTAGTTTCCATACCAAGATTTCATAACAAATTCACTTCATTAAGAGAGGATACTCACAGGAGGACCAGCAAATCCAGCAGGACCAGGAGGACCAGGTTCACCACGATCACCCTAATAAAGGAAAAAATGAAAATATCAGTAATGAGGCAGTAAAGTAGTTCCAATCTGAAATGGTTACTTGCAAAGTCACATAGCATAAGTCTTAAAATGCTTTGTTATGTAGGTAAATATATTCCAGTTTTGCCATACGATAAAATTACTCCAAAATATGAATAAGCTCAGTCTTAAAAACTAGTATGGCAACTGGATATTTTCTACTATCATCAAGCTCTATTATTCCTTATTTTTTTAAATATTCTAAGGATTTGAGACAGTATCCAGCAATGTAAACGATAGAAGTATTGTTTTGAAGACATTCTTGTTGCTTTACAGCAGATAATGCTGCAGCCCAGAAACTCTTTTCTACTGTAAGTTCCAAATAGCAGGGACAGCTCATCTGTAAGTGTAGAGTGATGAGCCAGAAATATCTGTATTGTTAGAAACGCACATGCAACAGGCATAGTACACAACACTTATACTGTACAACACTTATACTGTACAACATCAAGTATGTAGCACTAAATCTCATTTAAAATGAATACTCACAGGAGCCCCACGAGCACCAGCAGCTCCAACAGGTCCAGCAGGTCCGGATTCACCCTGTCCAAGAAAAATAAACCAGGTCAGTGATACATCCACAGAGCCAACACAGCCAAAATCTACTTCCCCAGCTGTCGTTTCAACCTCAAACTTTAAACTCTTAAGTTACTATGTCTCCTGTGGTATTGTTGCTTTTGGCCATCTTGTTTTTTGCATAGTTATGATCTGCTTAAAGTCTGTTTATATTTTCAGCTGTTAATATATTCCCTAATCTTCATACAGTGAAAGAAAGAAGTATTGATATTGGCTGATACCAAGTTAGACATAAGTCAGTTTTTACTTAAGAAGCCTAGCATTAACAAAACAATGACAGTGTTCCATTTAGTCAGTATGTACAACATGGTGCAACATTTTATAATTATGGAGCATGTAGTGGAAGGAAAAAAACTGCAGACTGATTTATTTGGTCACTGCAGTAAAAGCCCATGTACAGTTTAGGGAAAACATTAAACATTATATATGGCTAAGATAATTACTTGAACTAGACCTATAGTTACAAACCAGGTGGCCTTATCTGGCTGTTATTCACAGGACAAGGACTAGGTATTATTATGGCTACATATGCTGGAAATGCTGTTATGTACAACATGAAGATTTTAGAGGACATGCAAAATGAGGGGAATCACAGATCAAGCAGCCTTGAAATGCACTTCCATCAGATTGTTTGTGGACTATAAACTAAACCAAACATCATATGGACCAGGCACAGATGGCTAAATGACTTCTTCAAACTTTGCATAGAATACAAATAGCATTAAGTCTACATGGGCAAAAGTAGGACTATTAAAGTATTAAGCACATCTGGAATGATTATTCTTCTTTGATCAACCCTACACTTTATAAAACTTCGAGACTGCCACATATCTGAGACAGTAAAATATATGGATGCTTCAGGAAAAACAAACTTCTCTTGTTACTTTACAGGACTAGGGAATTATAATTCATCTAATCATTCTAGAACAAAATTTCCTGTGTTTCCACCTCCTAACCATTAGTAGTCTTATAGTCATGAAAATGTTGAATTTATCTCACATTTTAATTGGCCTTTATGCTGTCTTGCAGCTGATCATTGCTTGTATTGTTAAAAGCAGTTGTCATATATAAAAAGTACCACTTGAATACCAGTTGTAAAGATCCAAGTATCATCCAGCAGGCAGCTCTGGTACATAGAATTCCAGATCCAGTTACTAGATGCAATATCTAAGTCCACTGATCTGAAAGACCAGTCCACCAGATCTAGAGTTGGACAAGTTGGAGTCGGTTATGCGCTGATTGGTAATACTGGGTGCCCATGATGAAAATGCCTGTACCACCCAAGATGTGTATGAATGTATGGGATGAGAATACTGACAGTTACAGAGGATTCCCTAACTGTACTTCATGTAATATTTCATTACCATTATAATATATTCTATCTTTGTTACTATTATAATACATTCTGTTGTTTATCTTCTTTTTAAGAAGATGTCTGCAATGTAAATCCCATGCTGCCACCTGTCACTATACCTCACATTTGAATTACCTGACATAAAGTACTTACCTTCTCACCATTGGGGCCAGCTGGGCCATGAGGACCAATTGGACCAGTCAAACCCTGGGAAAAGAGAAAAGCATATTAAGCATGTTGGAAATGACCAATTATACTCAATCTTATGTACAATCCATTGTATTAGTATTGCAGGTAAAGAGATGGGTGTGGTTATTAACATGTGTGGAAATAGAAAACTTAGCCATGGAAAAGGTGAATATAACACACTGAATTCAGCGTATGTAAAAGGAATGTGTGATGCTGAAGAGCTGCCGTTCATGATGCTGTGGCTTACACAGTATTTTCCCAAATACTTTACCAGTACTGCTAGCACTAGTAAAAGGGGTGGTGTTCTAAACTACAAATCATGGTCAACCACAATACTGTAGCATCCTTTGAGCTCAAGAACATTATGGAGTAATATATATGCTTGATATTACCATTCATATATACCTGTATTACAGATGTGGGTAGTGTATGAGGGAGTGCTCTAGTAATACAAGAATACTGTCTTGTCAGGGTTTATGAAAAGCTGTGGGTCAGTCTTTCTGTTAGTTAAATATACAGGTAATGTGTATATCTTTAATTCACATACTTCCAGTAGTAAAATGCATGTAGTTTTTGTTTAAGAATTAGTAAAGTAAAGAGTAGACCACTTACTCTAGCCCCATCTTTTCCAGGAGCTCCCTCGGGTCCTTTTTCACCAACATCACCCTATAAGAATACATAAAAAGGAAACGTGAGTAAATTCTTGATTGTTCTCCTCTTCCTTTCAGTGATTATCATCTTATTAAAACAGTACCTTTCCTTGTATGCAGTACTACATGTGAATGGCACAGCTCCAGCACATTCTCAACACTGAATTTCTCTAATGAAATCATCAGTGACAGTTCCTTAGAAATTGTGTGCAACGTTAAGGTGAACATTTTTCTCATCTCCACATTTACATAGGAACACATTTATGTCTGACTTTATGAAAGATACTGTGGTACACATCAGACCACCTTCAGTTTCATGTTCAGTTCTGTCTGTCCGCTCATGTACTGTCTAGTCAATCCACTCTCTACTATTTAACAGGAGGCATTGTGACTTACTCATTTCAATCTGAACTGTTTGTTACAGCACACTGAGTCTCCTGCATATATCATATTCACTAAATGTAAAACTGTATCAGAGTGTGCTCTCAGCTGGAGTGTTTTGTAATGTACTATTGGGGAGAAAAGATAATTTAATGAACTATAAAGTGGTTTTAGATTAATGAAGTCTGTGATGTGCCTACGGGTGTAATACCTGTCAAATG
Source organism: Protopterus annectens (assembly GCF_019279795.1). Taxonomy (NCBI): domain Eukaryota; kingdom Metazoa; phylum Chordata; order Ceratodontiformes; family Protopteridae; genus Protopterus; species Protopterus annectens. Next base: position 1,064,555,964 of record NC_056743.1, read on the forward strand.
CATTTCTTCTGTAAGGTGTCCAAAGGCTGCAGTGGACAGGAATGCTCACAATAGGCCGAATACAGTATGAAGTATTTTTTCAAACTATAAGCCTTAGTGGAATCAAAATTTTCATTGTACTTACCCTGTCACCCTTGGGTCCAGAAATACCAGCTGTACCCCTTTCACCAGGCATGCCTTGAAGACCAGGAGGACCTTGGGCACCACCCGGACCTGTAGGACCAGTAGCACCCTAAACAGAAAATAAACAGGTCTGAGGACACAGAGATCAATTGCTCTCTGAAAGTTAATACACAATCAAATAGGCACTGTTTTACTTTTTACTCAAAGAATCGTACATAATGTTTGGGAGAGTAGAACTCATTGAAAAGTAGATAACTTTTGACTGATACTTGACTGAACTAAAATAGTATGTACTTTTGAAACATAAGGGATATCTGATGCAACAGCAAAATTAATAACTAATTACAAAGAAAGAAAGAAACATTTTAGGACCCTGTTGTTCATTTTTAAGTCAAAAATACAAAAAGGTTTTCCCCCCTTGAGTGAGGATGCCCCACATTAATATTATGCTGCTAGGTGGCAAATTTATGTTTTGGCAACATAAAGGACATCTGATGCAGCAGCAAAATTAATAATTAATTACAAAGAGAGAAAGAAACACTTCTATGACCCTGTCTTTCATTTTTAAATTGAAAATACAATAAAGTTATCCACCTTGAGTGAGGATGCCCCACATTAATATTATGACGTTAGGTGACAAAGACATCTTATACATGAAGTTTTCAATTTACTAACATGGGAATGACTGAAATAAAGTTACATATTATTTATTGTCCTAGAAAACTGCATATTTTTACTAGACAGAAAAAGTCCATGAAAAGATACAACGATATGATCTTCTACTGTCTCGGTCATTCTTAAACTCCAACTGCCCTTCACTGTCATTTGCTCTATGACTATTTTGGCAGGTCCAGTCCTCCAGCAGACTTCCTCTGAAAGAAATGTTTTGGCCTTGAGCAACCTTAAATCATACCCTTTTCAGCTGACCTGAATACTCCTTTGTCCTTCCTTTGTCAATCCTCTTAGACTAAAGCCCTTACTTCCTGCCTACTTCACAATCTAGCACTTCTGCTTCATATTATACCCATTCTGTCTTCAAGCATGAGGGGAGGGGACTACAAAGTTTCCAGTTTATCAACAATAGTGGATGTTGAGAATACTTGATGAAATTCTCATTAACTCAATTAGTTCTTTATCAAACCTAATGGAAAGTTGGGCAGAAGATTAGGTGATCGATGAATTCAGATGTGTAAGTACAGCTGACATACAACAACATTGCTATGTGAAAAGCAGATCACACAAAGCGTATGTATACTACTTCTGGGATTATGCAAACCTACCAAATGGTAATTGACTGGCCATACATGTGACAATGACGACATTTAGTAAAGCTTTTGATAAGGCAGACTACAGTAAACTGCTGGATGTGCCAAATAAACTGTGTGTCAGTAACTGGAGGTAGATAAGTTGAGTGTTGTCCCATGAGTTGACCCACAGTTGACCAGAAAAGTATGCGACGACATCAAAGGGACATATTATTCAAAGTCATATTCTAGTATATTAGAATATACAGAATATACAGTTTCAGGTAAACACAGTGATTAAAGGGGTAGAGTCACTTCAGAAGTTCATTTCCAGAAAGCTCCTTCTGAAAGCAAAGACACTTTGTGCTTAATGCTATTGTCAGAAGAGTGCATCTTTGTACTTTTACTTAAACTTTTCTTTTTTTCAGTAGTTCTTAAAGAAGAACAACATGTTCAAAATCACTAACACTAAGAAACAGTAAATAAAAACTTGATTGATGCAAGACTAACATCAGTATATTCTTTAAGTATATGTTTTGTACTCAGTAGTTTCGGACATGCAAGCGTTTTCTAAAGTGATTTACAGTAGTTCACTGCAAACCAAGGTTTACCAAAATATGGTTAACTGAGAGTGAGTCACTGATAGTAATTTCTACCTTACAGAAACACTAATTGGAAAACAAGTTTGAAATGCTGCTATACAGCTGTTCACATGCTCAATATATGTACGGAACTGAGCCCTCAAAACTCCCTTACATCCCAACTAAACCTTAATAATCTGAAAATTATGACTTTCCAACAGAAAAAAGAAACTGTGGTAATTTTAGAAGTTCATTAGCCCTGAGAGCTATAACCAACATTATTTTTGAAACAAAGCTTAGAAAATGTATGCCCAAAGAATTACATTCCTCCCTTTTTAAATAAAGAAAGAATCTTATTTACATGTTAGCATAATTTCAGAAAATAATATGTTCTGTTTTTGTTTTTGAATTAACTGTTATGAATTTTGTTGATTTTCTCCATCATGTTCAGAAGGTTAATTTCTGTAAACCTACATCATTTGTCAAGCACTGTAGTCACATCCAAAGCCTGTCAAATCCATCTATTAATATTTAATTGTCCTACATCCCTACTTTTGTGGACCGTGTTTATAAAAGCTTTAGAAGATAACTGTATGAATAAATATTCAATCATCCTTTTGAAATTTGCTCTAATACATCCTGCATTTCCATAATAAAATAAAGCATTTTTATGTGGTCTCTTTTTTAATAGCTGAAGATAAAAACACTGGATGTCCTCTTGTTAGCTTAATAAAACAGGGTAGGTGGGCAATCAAGGGAAAACATGACTGTTGCAAAAATCACTATTTTGTGTTCCTGTTTTAAGTGACAGGATCATGACCATTATTTTTTCAGCCATTAGAAGTTAATATTTTAATTCACATTGTTTACCTAGCTTTGGAAATATGCATTACATATGAGACAGTAAAACTGTTCCTGGACTGACAGAATGTTGTGCATCAGAAGATGTATGATCCAATAGTGATGAAACAATGAAGCAACTTACCTTAGGACCATCAGTTCCAGGTGTACCAGGCAGACCTCTTGGTCCCTGAAGACCCTGAGCACCAGGAGAACCACGCTCGCCAGGGAAACCACGCTCACCCTGTGAGGAAAAAGAACATCTTAGGAATCAAGTAATTCTAGGTCTTGACTGTTATGTTAGAAGAACAGCTATCAAATCAAAACAGATGAGGCATTGTTAGTTAGACAGTGAATCTATTTATCCATTGCATTTACTACTACTTCTTAAGTCATTAGTGTAGTTTGAATTAAATAAAATGCAAATTTAGTATTAAGTAAAAGTTTAGTAAAACAAATAGATAAAAATAACTGTAGTAAAAATGTGGAGTTGTAAACTATCAGAACTAACCTGTGTAGATAAATGAACCCATACGGTACTCATTAAATTATGGAGGTACATGTTTCTTCTCTAATCCTTGCTTTACTAGTCCTGCCTTCTGTGACTACCTTCTTTAATTTTACTACCTATTTCTTGTTAGCAAATCTTAATTAATAAAATAATCCAGTAAGCAATTACCAGTGCACATTTCATGTGCTCTAGGCAGGCCTGGGAATCAATGGTATATACAAGTTATTGGCTTCAATTCTTGGCTGCTTGCTGCCATGTCTGATGTATCATATAGTTAAAACAAAAAAAAAATCTCTTAACAAGGAAATTACTCTGTTCAGATTCCCTTAAGCAAACTGATCTCTTAAGATTCCTTTCAAGTGTTTCTAATGCTGCAGTATTCTTAGTTAGAGCAATATTAGTCAATGAAGTTACACTGTTTTAAAAGTTTAATTGCACAATTATATAATGTCACCTTGTTGTCAGTTTAGCAAAAGATTAATCTTACCCCTAAGTGTGTGTTTGGGGTGGGGGTCTATTTTTATTAGAGATAGACAGTTTAAAGAAAACATCATAACTTACTCTTGGTCCAACAGCACCTGGTGCACCACCTTCTCCAGGAACACCCTATTTGGAAGGAATACAAAGCATTAAATACTTGAATTACGAGAAAATAGTGATTAAAAGAGTATCATACTGAATAACAAAACTAGGAAGTGAAGAAATAGGAAGCATTTCAACATTCATTCTAAAATCTAGGTTACGTTAAACACTCATTCAGACATTAGGAACAGGATAATTGATATTTAAAACAAATATTTGCATCATCTGCACTGTACAGCACTTTTCATTGTTATCCCAGTGAACTGTATGATGACCTTGGTCTGACAGTGAAGGGACTTGAGAGACATTTTGTACGTTACCACCCACCAACTCAAGCTTTGCTTGCATTCTTGAGCCCATAAGTGTGATAATATGTGAGATGCTGTACTGACCACTACAGTGGACTAACATTCTTTTACACGTTTTAATGAATATTATGAATAGCAGTTGAGTAATTTTATTTCATCTTGGGGATGTAGTCATGTAACACTGAAACCAAGATGAGCAGAAGATATCTTGGCTTCACATCCTGTCTGAAGGGCAAGGCATAACAAGAATTCGGTATCCACCTTGCCCAATGTTACAATGGTTTTTAATGGTGTAGGTGTCCCTCTAGGGCCAGGAGATGACTGAAACTCATAATGATTTTTTATATAAGTCATAACAATATCACATACAAAGACAGCTTTCCTCAAATCATTTCATTCAAATGACCTAAAGTCAGATGAACTATACTTTTAAAGACACCACTGAGTGGCATGGCATATTTAGATGCTGCAGAATATTTAACAATGGGTTTTCAGACACATGTCAAAGTTGTGTCCTTTCTCACTTATCCATTTTAACTGAAAAATAAAATGCATCACTTATAAAAAGCTTCTAATATGCTCCCTCTAGTAGTGTCCCACTGGTAGCGTGCAATTACAAAATAATTTATTTAGGTTAGATTATGTCTGACAGACTGGTGTACATTTACTTTCCTATATCAAACAAGTAAACGTTAAACAAAAGTTACAACAGCTAAATATATACCACATGCAATATATTTCAATATACAGGCAAAAATGATACTACAGCAAGTACAAATATATCAAAATAATAAAAATGAAAATAAAATATAAATTCACAAAGTTAATCAAATTCATTATCTCATACTAGCAAAAATATCTGATTAAAGAATGCAAAAACATTATACGCCTATATGGCACATAATTTTTAATATCCAACTCTAATAAAAGAACAGTAATATTATAAAATGAGTTTAGCACATCTTGCAGGATATTTCTCTACACACCCAAACCCTCTGACTGACTTGGCTACTTAGGCCTCAAAAACCAGTTTAGTGTAATGTTCAGTCAACTTGTTAAAAAGGAAGTAATATTTTAAAACACAGAGAAACAGAGTGTCCAGAAATGAAGACAGGTCTGTGTTGTTCAGCAGTCTTCTTAGAAATGTTAGCGTAACACAGCAGAATGGGAGATTTGGAGCCCCTTTGCTCTTAATTAATTAATTTATTTTTATAATTCAGTATTCAGTGTTTGGTTAAGTTACTTTAAAAGTCACTTTTTCCACACTAGGAGTTATATTACTAGTACCAATGATCTTCTCATTAATACTGCCCCACAGGCAGCATTTGTAATTTAAGTAAGTCAATCTGAAAAGTTTCACATGACATTGTACTACTGTATGGTGAAATCCCAATAATTATCATAGCAACATCAAATTTGTATGGGGATAATAGTCATTGTTGTCTACACCTGATAGTACTGTTTGATATAATGATTATTAGTCGAATACCACAGAGTATTTCAGCTCGTTACTCCCTCATCTTTAATATTGATAACTACAACCATTTAATCTTCTCACTTTAGACATCAGTTTCAACCCGTATTAAACAGCCACCATTTTATATCCTCACAGCAGAGTACCATTTTATATTCAGCTGCTAGTTTACACCTCCCCAACTGCTAAAACAAATATTTTGAAAGATGCTACGTTATACTGTATACATACAATAACCATGCTCTTTCTGCGTCACCGACTAATAATTTATGTTACTCACTGCTAACCAGTAATGACTAAATGTTGGGTAAACTTAAGCCTAGTTTTCTGTCAACTCTGAAACAGTTTAGCAAAGCAGTGTAGTTAGCAAATACATCACCAGTCAGACAATGACTAATGCTACAAGTACCTACTTATTTTGCCTCTGTTTAGGCTCATTTGGAAAAACAAGATGACTGAGACTGCCACGTCATTTTACTTTTTTGACACACTTGCTGCCTTTACTATATGTAAAGGTACAAAGGTACAACTTACAGAACTGATGTTCTTGTTTTATGTATTTTAGAGTTCTCAAGTAAGTTTGTCACACACCACTAATAGTGTAGCCCTGCTTAAAGAACCAAACTCTACCCCACCAAATACCATTACATCAAAATCAGTAAACTAACATTTTTTGAATGTTGAACTCACCTGATCTCCTGGTTTGCCGCCTTCACCTGGTGGACCGGGTGGACCAGGCAGACCCTAAAATAATGAAAAATACATTACTGTTATCAAAATATTTTATATGTATGAATAAAAATGGATTATTGTAACACAAAAGAATCTGCAAATACTTGATACATGGGAATATGCTTGTATTTAAAAAAGAGTTATGCACTGTACTGGACTGACAGTGACTGCTGCTAAACAGTTGTGTAAGCTGGGCTCAGTATGAATGGGGACAGGCATTATATAAGGCATCCATACTTCAAAACTGATTCCTGACTTTCTTCAGCCATAGTCAAGATGGGACTATACTCCGAGACTTCATACTTCATACACTGAGCTAGAAAACAATAGTTTAATGGCCCATTATAAATAGACTCTACAGGTGCATATGATCTGGGAATATAAGACAGACGATAGCAGTAACAATGACAACCAATACATGCTACACACTATCAAATGAATCATATATTAATTTCAGCATTCAGTTATTTAGTTTTGGTCACTGGTCTGCAACATCATTACTATTTTTCTGGAAACTGAGGTCCCACACAGGTTGCTTCACCTTTCTCAAGATATTGCAGGAACTAGTAAAGCAAGTTCCATCAAAGGCTGAACTGTGAAAAATGCAAACAAGCTAAATGATATGCTATAAAGTTTTCAGCTAAACATATGAATCCATCTACTCTCTAAAATGATTTCATAAACTTCAAGACTTTGGCCACAGTGTCATTAGCTGCTGAGTTCTAAGAAGAAAGTGAAGAATTGCACTACTTTAATGCTGCCCAATAAGATACTTGAAGCAATAATCGGACATACCTAGTGGTATCTTATACCCGAACATCATGTGATCTGGCAGTCAGGGACAGCTCAGGATGCTGTTCTGTGAAGCATGGATTTTCTACTACAAAGCAGTCTGCTCTATGTTCCCCTTGTCCCTACCTATGAAAGGCCCTGCTACAAAAAGATGAGTCAGAGTTCCCCAACAGAAGGGAATTCACAGCTCCCCATCTCTGAGATAAAGTATTTAGTAATGATGTAATTAATCATTACTCATAAAATTAATCAGCAACATAAAATATATGTTCTTTAAGCACAAAAAAGCTAAAAATTAAAAGAAATACTCATTATCTTTCTGATTAAGTACTTTATAAAGCAGAGATTTTATTGTAGAAGTTTGGAAGACATACCTGGAAGCCTGGAGGACCGGGTGGTCCTTGCTCTCCTCGTTCACCAGCTGGTCCCTGAAAGTAAAAAAAGACAATATTTTATAAAGATCTGTGAAAAACAAAAAGCCAGTGCAAAATATATGTGTGATAACTTCTGGGAACAGTTAATCTACAAACACTTTCTGGAAAAGACAGGAAAAATAATCAGGATTTCCCCTGACCTGGAAAAATACAGAATACAAAGCACTACCTAACCAGCTAAATGCAGAAAGGACAGAATAGGATAGTCTCTCTCTTTCTACACACACACACACACACACACACACACACACACACACACACACACACACACACACACACACACACACACACGCACAAAATCTATAAAATGTACAAAAGGTATAACATTTAACAACATCCATAAATACAGTTGGTCTCTCCATCATTGGAACATAAAAACACGAAGTAAGCATGGAGGTTAGGCTAGATCTGGCATAAGAGGCATGGTGAACAATGTCTCCATGACGTAACTTTTATATGAGTGACGGAAACTCAGAAGTGTGATCACTAAGTGTCATATTGATAGTGAAGCAATGCCAATTGAAAAGTGGTTTCTGCCCCTTTACCTCCCAATGTGGACAGCTATGTCCCCCAACACTTTTGCTACTCAAATATTCTAACTGCAACATGGTTGTATCTTGGAGAAAAGTACATTTTCCAAGATACCAGAATCTTGGTCTTTAAATACAAACCTGACGTATCACACAGTTGTGATCACATTTGTCAAAAAACAACTTCATGTTAAGCATGGCACCCATGAACAACACCTGTGGTAGACACATGCATAATATGGAGGAAAATCTCTTTCTAGTAGGACCATGTTTAGGATGTCAGTATCTGCTGCTGGGGAAAGAATGGGAAATGTAGATATAAGCTATGACACTGCCTGCTGAACAACTAAAGCAGTGGACTTTGAAATATGAGTGTACCTCTCAGGAAACATTGTATGGGATATGAGGCCATGTTTTTTGGGACCACTGTGGTATATGATAGTTGCTTATGATGTAGGTGTGTGGAATGTGAATGTTCTTATGGGAACAGACTCTGGTCTAATGGAATTTTTTTTTATTGACATATATCAAACCATGGCAAAGCATTCATCAAAAATATTTTTACATATGCTACAATCACACATGATGTATAAGTCTGATATATTTGTATATTGTTATGCTCATTAGAAATGCATTATAATCATTTAACCCATGCAATGGGGTGCATTATTAAATTTATGGACTAAGTAGGGTTTTGGAGATAAAGTATATGATCTGATCATATTTTTACAGTACAAACATTCTGACTCTCCTTTTCAAAGTATAGAAAACAGAGGGTATAAATGACATGAAACAATGTAATAAAAATAAATATGCACTATGTCTTGGCTAATTTTCATGAAGAACGTTTAGCATTATATTGCATTTTCTCCATCTGTACTACATTGACTAATATAGTCTACCTGCACTAAGCATAGCTTTTCTAGACATAGTCTCACTGTTTATTTCTATGAAATCATGATGATAGATATGTAAGACCAAGCTATACTTACAGCTGGACCAGGGGGCCCTCCTGCTCCTGTTTCTCCATCCTTACCAGGAAGACCCTGTGGAAGAGAGATAAATAGAGAGAGAAGTTTATAAGCAATTCCGTTAATATTCTGAACAATCACAACAACATGCTGCACAATTTTTAATGCATGTGAAAGTCCCAAAATGCATTTCTTCCTATTGCTTTTCTTTATAAGAAGCAAAGTACTTGATTTTACTTCCTGTTGCTTCTATGACAACATCTTCGAAGGTGTTGTTCATTGGTAAGGCATGAGAATTAACATAAAAGTTGGCTATTATTTCAATCTTTGGTGCCTGCTGTTCCTATGGTATGCTACAACTTGTTTTTTCTTCTAGTAGTGTTAATAAAAAATCTTATTCCGTCAGAAAATGCCAAGCAGCTTGCTACACGACAATCATATTTGTGATTTGCCATTGTATAAAACACTGGTGTTGGGATGTAATCTTTCAGCATTTCTCTTACATATAATAAATTGCAGTACCGCTGAGCTGTCAATTTTGCCATGTAATACCACTTCTAGTATTACTCTTTAAACTGATATTATGCATCAGAATAACAGTAACTCATTACTTTTCCATGTGGTTGTGTTCTATCTGTCTATTACCTTGTTCTATGTACAAGCTTGCCAGATGTTACCAGTTTAGTTTCACTTACTATCTCTGTCACAAGGAATGTAACATATACAATAAGATAGTATCCAACAATGTGCCACCAGTTAAAGTGGACCAATTCAAACTTATGCCTTTTCTATTGATCTCTGTTAGAAATAGGGCTCTGAGGCAAAGCCCCCAATTCTGCCACTAATGCACTTTGTGACCCCCACCTCTTTTTAACATTCTATTATATCTGGAAACTTAATTTACCTCTTGATATCTACGAGATGTTTAACATAACGAAGAACATAAGTAACTGTTTGTCCTCCTTCAGACCCATCTGACAATTCCTTGTGCATTCACCCCCCCCCCCCCCGATAGGTAGTCAGAATTTTATATACAAATGAAAAATATATTCTGTTACTTACTCTCAGACCTGGAGCACCTGCAAGACCCTTCTCACCAGATTTGCCAGCTTCACCCTAGTGAAGAACAAAAAACAAATACATTAACCATGCTCACACAAAACATACTATGACATTAGGCTCTCTGTCTAATATATAACTAAGTTAAATGAAGATGTAACACTGTTTCCAGTTTGCTTAAGATGAGGCATTATTCTAGTAACAGTACAAACTCCTTTAAACAATGCCAACATAGTCATGAGTAAATGAAAGACATACTTACAGTAGAACCCTTTGGACCAGGGAAACCCATTACACCAGGTTGGCCACGGGCACCTTGAGGACCAGGGGGGCCAGGACGTCCATCTTCACCAGCAGCACCCTTCAAGGGAATAACAGAAAATAAAATTTCATTAACACAAATATTTGTATGGCACATTGCTTTCTGCCATTTACTTCCCATACTAGTGTGCTAAACGTGTTTATTACATATCCTTGCTTTTGTCATACTTTAGTTCTAGTACCTTAAGAACCTATTCAGAAGAAGTAACATTTTTATTTTGCATTCCACTAAACTAAATAAAAAAAAAATAGATACATGATGTTCTGCTTTAATTATTAGGAACTAGAAAATTCATTTTCATAGTGCCTTATAAACAATATCATTCTTTGTTATCCATATCAAATGAAATGAAATTGTCATGTTTCTTTCCATCGAGTTGCAAAAATTGAATAATTGAAGTACTAATACCTACAAAATTATAGTAGTCATAATGCACTATGAAGAAAAAGACAGCATTCCTTTTCTTCTGTGTGTGGGGTACCCTATTTAATAAAAAAGTTAACCCAGGAATTATGAATGCTGTGACCAGAGCTGCATGATGGTTTCCTGTCTGTTGAGCTAGGTTTCACTTTCACACAGCGCACAAACTCTTGCAGACATTGCCTCCGCAAATGTCTGCACTGTCTTTCCCCTAGTTTCACCGGAACATACACTAAAGGAGAAGAACGCAGTGGTCTTCATGAAAGCCTAGAAGATGTTCTGACAGGATCTATAATAAATAAATGTGTTTGTGTGTTTATGTGAGGCACTGCCCAGTGTGACATCTTAGGACATGACCTGGCAGGTGAGGTAGTTTAACAAGACATATGAGTATATGTGTTCCTGACATTTATAAAAGGACATGTGTGAGGAACTACCCTAGGACATGTGGCAGCTAAGGTGATTTAAGAGAACACAGACTTGTGTATATCATTTGTATGAATACACTCACCACCCCCACCCACCCCACACAGACATGGAGAGAGGCACACACACACACACACACACACACACACACACACACACACAAGTACTATTACATACATATCAAAAAAGTAGTGTAAAACTGTCCAGATAATAAGGGCACTTGCTAGAAGAAATATTGCCCGCTTTATATATCATGGAATAAATGATGGGGCTAATTTTAGAATACATGCAAAATGTTGTGATTAAACAGCACTGTATGATCAGGTAATGATAACAAAGACATGTTCCTGTTAAGGTAGGAAATGAGGTACCTCTCTAGCTTCACTTTAGCTATTTTCAAGAGATTATCAAATAATGTGATATAAACTGCCTTACTATCAGTTCACATTGTTCTACTGTTATTAAACTGCCTTACCGTCAGCTCACGTTGTTCTACTGTTATTAAACTGCCTTACCATCAGCTCACGTTGTTCTACTGTTATTAAACTGCCTTACTTTCAGCTCACATTATTCTGCTGTTATTAAACTGCCTTACTATTACCTCACATTATTCTGCTGTTATTAAACTGCCTTACTGTCAGCTCACGTTATTCTACTGTTATTGAACTGCCTTACCGTCAGCTCACATTGTTCTACTGTTATTGAATTGCCTTACCGTCAGCTCACATTGTTCTACTGTTATTAAACTGCCTTACTGTCAGCTCATGTTCTATTAAACTGCCTTACTGTCAGCTCACATTATTCTGCTGTTATTGAACTGCCTTACTGTCAGCTCACGTTGTTCTACTGTTATTAAACTGCCTTACTGTCAGCTCACATTATTCTGCTGTTATTAAACTGCCTTACTGTTAGCTCACATTATTCTGCTATTAAACTACCTTACTGTCAGATCACGTTGTTCTACTGTTATTAAACTGCCTTACCGTCAGCTCACATTTTTCTACTGTTATTGAACTGCCTTACCATCAGTTCACGTTGTTCTACTGTTATTAAACTGCCTTACTGTCAGCTCACATTGTTCTACTGTTATTAAACTGCCTTACCGTCAGCTCACATGGTTCTGCTGTTATTAAACTGCCTTACCATCAGCTCACGTTGTTCTACTGTTATTAAACTGCCTTACTGTCAGCTCACGTTGTTCTACTGTTATTAAACTGCCTCACTGTCAGCTCACATTGTTCTACTGTTATTAAACTGTCTTACTGTCAGCTCACATTGTTCTACTGTTATTAAACTGCCTTACCGTCAGCTCACATTGTTCTACTGTTATTAAACTGCCTTACCATCAGCTCACGTTGTTCTACTGTTATTAAACTGCCTTACTGTCAGCTCACATTGTCCTACTGTTATTAAACTGCCTTACCATCAGCTCACATTGTTCTACTGTTATTAAACTGCCTTACTGTCAGCTCACGTTGTTCTACTGTTATTAAACTGCCTTACTATCAGCTCACATTGTTCTACTATTAGCTGTATGGCTACTGGAAGTCTAAAACTGGCATTTCTAGAAGGTTACATTATACTTACAGAGGGACCAACTTTTCCTTGAGGTCCAGCATCTCCAGGACGACCAGTGAGACCCTAAAAGTCAAAAAGAAAGAACCATGGTTTAATAATGGGTACAAATCAGGCAGCCATGAACATCTTTCTGAACACTTCAAAGTATGAATTATATTCCTAATGAAACTTCTAAATCTTGGAGAAGTTATTGTAAATATTTCTTTACATTAAACTATGTGAGGATAGATTTCTCATTTGTAAAAGAAAAAAAAATATTTTCCTGCAGTCTTGTCGCATCTGAGCAATCTGTATATTCTACTCAAAGGATGTTCTGAAATGTGTCATAAAAAGTATATTAAAAGAAAAATATATGTATAAATAATGAAACAAAATATCAGCCCAATCTCAAAACTGCTCAGGTGTACTGAAATGCCTACATGTGCACAAAATGTGAATCTGACTGGATGAGAAACACTTTTCTTTCCTGCTGTACAAGTCAGTGCCCACCATGCTTTTGTTTTCTTAGTAATTCAGAGTCATCAAAATTTTAAATTCTCAAACTATAATAATTACAGTTCTTGGAACAATTAACCATGTAAAGCAATCTTACCACTAGGCTCTTGCACCAGAAATACTAAAACTGTACTGAACTCTGCTACAAATACATATATAGCCACTGTATTTGAAATTGCAACATCCGTTTAAAATTTGTTAAAATTATTAAAATTGATTAAAAAAATAAAACTAGAAGATCTGACATTGGTATCTTCTTCTAAATTTCACTTGAAAGATAATGCTACCATGAAAATGCTCAGTATGTGTATGTTCAACTTATGCTCAAGGATTAGCTATACTGTTCAGCCTCTTCATCTCACTGGCTGCAGTACTACACCAGAAGTTGTCATTGGCTGTAAAGTTAATTTGCTATAATCTGAAGTCCTGAAACATTAGCAGTTTTGTCTCTTTCAGTAACTACTCACTGACATATCCTGCTTGTTACAATTCCATGGGTTGTTAGTGACTTGCTTCTATTTTTTTTTGGGGGGGGGGGTCATATGTAGTTATTGGAAAGTCCAGTATACATATTTAAAATATCTCTTTAGCCATATGTTTCAGTAGGTAGGCATGTTCTGTTAATTATAGATTCAAAAAAGTGAGCTCAAAAGAGCTGCCATATTTAAAAATTAAGCTCTTTTGACTCCTATCTGGGCAATGATTGAGTGCTACAGTTTTAATCAGATTATCTTGTTGAACTGCATATTTTTATATGCTTAACCAGGACCAGTCTTTGATCAACTGGTGCCCTAGGCAAAAGGTCTCCACAGTGCCCCCTAACACCACACTGTGTCCCCATCCTGGTCTACCTGCACCATCCAGATTACTGGAAAAGTGTCCCTGCTAGAGCGGCACCCTAGGCGGCTACCTAGTTGCCCTATGCCTAAGGCCGGCTATGTGCTTAACTGCATTTTTTTATGTACAGCCCTTCTGCCTAACTGATGTAATTTTTCAGAGATGAGCTGCCAATCGTGCAGATCAAAGAAACTGCTATCAATAGCTGTAATGTTTAGATATTTATCTATTTAACGTTTGTTATCTAGATAAGGAGGCTGGCCCATTGCCATTATCTGAGTCTCAACAGCAAAAGCAAATGAATAGCCAATTCATCAGCATGTTTTTGGAAGATTGCAGGAAAAATAGAGTATCTCAGGAAACATATGTTGAGAGAAACAGAGTATGTGAAGTCCATGTAGAAAATGACAAGTGGATAGAAGTGAAGCTGGAAGTCAGGGATCGTACCAATGAGTCAGTGGACTGCTTGTACTAAGTATCTTTACAGGAGGTTTTGTCGTAAGTGCCCTCGGAGCAGCTAGAAGTGTCCAGATGTGAACCCTCATAATGCCACAGTGATCTGTGATAGGTTTACATCAGCTTTAGAATTAAGGAGAGCCCTCTTACTGGTAATCAACACCAGATGAGAAATCTTTTCAGCTTATTTTTCAAAATGCGATACCTTATTAGCAACATAAAGAAGTATGGCATGATTTCCAGAGGTCATCACTGATGTCTACTTTCTAAATAAATTGTATTTAGAAATAACATGCAAACGAAACTGATATATTTTCAGTGCAGTTGCTACTATTGTTTATATCACTTTTGAACTTTATTTATAAGCAAAACTGATATGACCTTTAATTAGATCAAACTATCTGTGCTTAGACATTATTAACATAATGGAACAAATGTAATTATAAGAGCATAGTAAATATATAGCAAGGTATCCATCTGTATATGAACTTACTTATCCTAAGTGCATGTTAATCCCTGCATGCACGGAATTTATCCATGTGTGGATAATCCATCCATGTGTTGAAATGCCACACATGGAGTATCTGCCAATTGAACTTATTTGTTCATGAGAATTTACCAGAGAATAAAAGTCATCTGTATATAGAAATTACATGTATATGACCTGTTCTCGGAACGTGTGACTGACTGCATTGTGTGAGAAGCATAACAGCCAAAATGGCTAGAAGACAATATGATTAACTTAGAAAATCCTATAAACTACTCTTTGGGAATGAGTTTGCACTGACTGTGTGGTCATTTGCATGTCGAAAAGTTCTGATTTACTTACCCTAGCACCAGGTAATCCAGGTTCACCTGGTCGGCCAGGATCCCCATTGGCACCTTTGGGCCCAGAGACTCCAGTGGTTCCACGTTCACCAGGGGCACCCTGTAAAAAGGGAGAGAACGACAGAAACTGTTAGACCACTATTACAATTTTCTTCAATAAACATTTAATAAATACATTTAAAATGGGCATTTTATGTAACATTAGACTACATTAGATTTCATTTTCTTTGATAGTAGCCTAACCTATTTAATTTGCTTAAATAACATAATTATGAAAAAAATGTCACTTCACTGTACACATATATAAATCAGCCCATCAAATAACAGTTTCTTAGTAGTTACTTATAGAATATAATAAATGGAAAAGCATTACAACTTTAAAATCTACACTGAAAACAGAACACAACAACCTCTATGACTGGTACAAATGAGTGCACTGAGTAGCTGTTATATTTCTGTCATCTAGTTAGTATTGCTTGTTTACTGGGGTGTCGCATTGTCTGCGCATCTGACACATACACAGACACACACACACACACACACACACACACACACACAGACACACACAGACACACACACACACACACACACACACAGACACACACACACACACACACACACACACACACACACACACACACACACACACACACACACACACACACACACAAACTCACTCAATGTCTTCTTTGCTCAGCTCTTGTGGCTCTTTCTTGACTGCCATTTCTAGCCTGACAATCTGTATTGAAGAACCCACACTTGGTGTTTCTTCCATCTCATTGTCAGTGGGGGAGGGGGCAGTCAACTTCCCTTAAGAAGACACTCTGCTGGCTGTATCTGATATTAATTTTATCATGCAACGTCTCTGTTTCACATTACAGAAATATAGTCAATATGTTATGGATGAAATAATCAAACTGGTGTTCTGTCTCACTCAGACCATCTATGTTAACATGGCATCCACTAAGTGCATTACAAAGGACCCACTCCCACAGAGCACAGACAGTCACTGGCATAGAGATAATCATTTTCATCATCTGTATTCTTTGTAATTGCTCTCCAGAGTCCCAGCATGGCAGGAGGCAGTGGGCATACTGCCTCATCTTTTCATATCACAACTGTTTTTTATTCTAGCAACAACTTAGTAATACTCCATAACATGCTGTACATTGTAAGATTTTAATGAATGATCTGACAATGTATTACAACAAAAAACCATAGGCAAGTGTCGCTGTTCTTCAAAAGGTGTACTCCCATTACCTAACAAAAGTCAGGCACAAACTTAAATACATTTATTAAATATTTTGCATTAAACATTCCTTTAACATGGCCTGAGATGAAGCCAGGAACAGAAAACAATGTTTAGCTAATGAAGCTTCTATTCATTTATTTTATTTGATGTCTTTATTTTAGAATATAACTTGTATAGTAACTATACGTCTCTATTTTCCTTCTGGTTAGAAGGATGGAATACTTGTTATATAAAAGGAAGGCTAGCATAGCCAATGGCTTTTGTAACTTCTTGCTGTATGGAATCCTTTGCTTACCATGTACAATCCAGTAAGCAAAGACGAAACAAATATTACAAAATATTATGAGGTTTTGCCAACTACACTGTAAAATCGACTTGGTGATCCTATGCAGTCTCATACTGAAAGTAGCTCTTTTTTTAGTTAGTATTATATGGGCACAACATTCATTCTTGTGGTTTATCCTTTTTTCCCAAGCAGCAAATTAGACCTGCTGGATGTTTGTTGTTTGGACACAAAAATCTATCTAAAACAGCAGTGAGATCAAATGTCTTATGTAGAAGGCAAGGGCTTCAGCAGTGGGATTTCTTGTGTTTTAGAAGTCATTAGATCAAAGAAACAGCAATAGCAGTGTTAAAAATGGACAAAAATTAAGGACTGAACTTTTCATAAGAATTTTACAAAAAAAGTGTGGAACCTGAACATTTTAAGAAAATGTTTAAAAAATGAACAAACCTGCATTCTCTTCATGCACAATATTACTTTTCAGCTAATGCAGAGTAAACTACCTGTTTTACAGAACAAAGCATGGTTACTCAGTGTTCTGCAGTGCTAAGCAGTAAACTGCGTGTCTGAACATTGTTTGAAACGTGGAAATATGTAAAGTAGTAACAAATGCTGCCCCCAGTGGTGGCATAATAGAATACAAATGTCTCTATTGGACTCAGCATATATTGGTTATGTTTTATTGTTTAATAACAATGGAGACGATTACCTTATTTTTCAACACAAAAATTGTGTTAATCTTCTTCAGGTTTAGTTGCTGCTAAATGTTTCAAGTTGCTTTAAAATATTACTGTTGGAGTTAATGGATGGGAGTAGGAGGATAAAGCCCCGACTACGTCCCAAATAAATCAGGCTTGTTTAGCAGCTTCTGTGTCTCACAGAGATGGAAGGGAAGATGAGCATCTCTATCCTGGGGGTGGCACTGTGCCAGTGTGGCTGGATTATGTAAGACCTAGAGGTTGAAGCTCAGAAAGATTGCCAGGCAGGCAGCCCAGTATGACCAAGGAAGTAGAACTGTCCTAGGGCCCAGTGCAGGCGCATCCTCAGAGGCCATGCCTTGTTGCTTTTCCAGCTAACAAATGTAGTGTTGGCACAATGGACTGGGGTAGGGCCTGGGAAAATCCTGGTGTAAAAAGTTCACATCACATTGCAACCACTTATTGTGTTCCACCTCCAACCATCACCCTTCACTTACCGTTCCCACAATGCTGTGTGGTCCCCTCAGGGGATAATACTCATATGGACATCACTCTCCACTTCCCTTATGCTCTAAATGTATATTGTGTGACACTGAGTAAACCCCTTATGTTCCAGGGTTACCACTGAGAAAAAGGGACCTACTAGAATTACCTATGTAACACACAAATAAAAGAGCAAATTAGGAAAGGAACCCATAAGTGGATGACACCAGCACATTTAGCAATGTTCCAGTAAGAGGTAGTCTGAGATTTCATTACAGGCACAAAAAGAAAGTTTGCAGAAAAAATATATAGAATCCATTCACTGTGTACATACTCACCTTTGGACCTGCAAGACCATCCTGACCTGGGAAGCCACGGTTACCAGGAGCACCCTAGTCAAAAAACAAAGTGGAGAATTACCATCATAAACAGAATATTATAATTCACATTATCAAATACTGCCATAATTCATGCTACTAAGTAAAATGGCATTGTTCTTGTTGATGTTACAAAACATAATGAATCATGCATTTCAACTTAACAAAGTATATGCAAGCTAAATAAGCTTATGATAGGTAAAAGCAATTTGCTAGTCTTTTTAGCTAACCTCAAATGTTAACATGTGTGCAATCCTTGTTCCATGTAGCTGCCATATACCTGAGAAAAAATACATATATTCCTAAATAACAAAGTGTGTTTGGACAGCTAGCATGTAGTTAGGAGAGGTCTCCTCCTACTTCATACATAGTATATGTGTATTAATGATCTGGAAGTAAATAAATGTATATATGGTGCTAGTAAGATACAGCGTTATTCTGATAAACTAGACACAGAGTGTACCAGGGATAATGAGAGGTAACTGAATTTATTCTGATAAAGTAGACACAGAGTGTACCAGGGATAATGAGAGGTAACTGAATTAACTGTATGTTGGAAGTATGTAAATGATGTGGTTTACAACAAGGAGCACAGTAGCAAGGTGAGAGTTTTTCAGTCTGCAGATATTTTATCCGGTAGTGCTATATAGAGAAAACGTAGGATATACGTGAGGGCAGGTTAAAAGCTGTACCATAGAGAGCTAAGCTCGGAGACTCCACAGGGATGACATGATGCAGTAATGTTAAGATGAATTTTGCAAGTTGTTCAACTGTAAAAGGGCTTTCATGGGACTGCTACACAAAAAGTGCATTCAGCATTATCAAACCCTTCAAACTGCACCAGGCAGAGTGGCTGTTTGCTTTTCTGAATTATTAATTTTACCCAGTGAGCTGTGACTGAAGACAGTAACCAAGGCCTGGCTACTATTTGTCTTTCCTAACCTTCAGGGGAACCTTAATTACTACTTTTTCTGAATGAATCCCTTACTAAGTGTCTGAAAAGCAATTTTTACTCACTCTTTCTCCAGCAGGTCCAGCTGGGCCGGCGGCACCGGGTTCACCACGGGGGCCACGTTTTCCTTCTTCTCCGCCAGGACCTGGAGCACCTTGAGGACCTAGAGGACCCTGTTGAGGATAACAAACAAAAAAAACCTCAATTAGAAAACTCACAATTTATTTTGCAGCAGTTCTTCTCAGCATGCACCTGTTATACAAATTATCAATTGTTGCTTGAATGTTATATTAAAATAGCAGATGCAAGAGTGTCATAGAATGCATCATTAATGGTTAAGTCTCTTGAAATTTGTTTAGCAGAATTCTGATCTTAGTATTTACACCCTGATGTTTGATGGGGCAGTGCATGTCCAAAACAGGCTAGATGTTTACCTTTGAAATGTACAATTAAAGCAAGCCTTTCTTATATACGTAATAAAATGCATCTTAAGTCTCAGACTAGGAAATAAAATAAATCATAAGTATAACATTTGAAAATGATACATTCATTTAAAAATGAATACTCTGCAGCTTAAACAGCACAGACTTACAAGATTACCTTACAGTCTATAACATTTGCAATGTTAATTTTTTTTTACACAGTCTGTCATACAACTTAACAATATTCTTTCTGCTATGCATTTTGCGAAGTACATTTGAAAAAGAAAGTAAACAAAATCACTCTGGTTTATTTTCCAACCTTTCTGTTCACTGCTTGTTTGGAATCAAAGTACTTGTCCTACAGCATAATTACAGAGGACATCTGGGTAACCATAGATAACTGGCTTGTGGCTTTATTAAAGGTGTTTAATGACAACAAAGCATCTCAAGAGCAAAGTTCCGGCTGCTATATATTTCACAGAAAGACAAGCAATGAAGACTAGCTTGTTTTGTCTGAATGACCATCCATTACCTCTTAAAATGTCATAAGAATTAATTTAAGGTTGTTTCATGCCCACTGCTTCCTTTAACTGAACTGTGGTTAGAGAGGAATCGCTACTAAGTCAGTGAGGGGGTCAGATTATCATTTCAAGGCAGTGAAGTTTTTAAGTCTCTGTTTTTTTTTCTGGAAACTTCAAACTCAAAAGATCTTGAATTTTTAGATGGTTTGATTGGTACGGGAAAGCTACAATATGGTAATATTGTACATTCAATTACAGCAATGACATCATTAGCTTAGTAAGTCATGTTGATTTCACTACATGTTTTGTGTTTTAGCACCCATATTTTGGGCATGGATGTGTAACATAAAGCCCAAGTTTGGGGGGGGGGGGGGTGGAAGCATTTTAAATGCACCACAGCAATGCACACACCTTGGGAATGAAGCTTGATAGCTTATGTGTCACTTACTAATGATTGCTGTCATCTGCTGATTTTTTGTTAATAAGGCAGAGCAGCATTTATATATTGTCAAAAGCAATGGTTCTTTTTTAACATATTTATTAAAAACGGCAATCCAGCATTTATATAAATGAAAAACATAAAAATGATATCACTTTAGTTAACAGTTTATATCACAGACACCATTAAAACAACTGTAGTTATAAACATGACACATCACTTATAAACCTTATAAACCATTCAGTCATTGTCAGTTAAGCATTATATGGCTCATTCAAATCCAGCCTCTTAGACCTCTTTCCTGCCCTGCATATATTGTTCGCACAACTCCCATTTTTTTCTATGTAGTTTGCTCCTTCCTTTTTCTAAAGATCCCAATTCCAGTTGTTTTATCTCTGCTACTATATTCACTACTTCTAGTAAAGTTGCTCTAGACTTTGATTTCCATTTTCTAATGATTGCTTTTTTTAGCAGCCACCATAATTAGTCTCACTCAGCAAGGCTTTACTATGTCTAGGCAATTCCGATTCTGTAGCATAACTCAAAAAAATCATCTCCCCAATCAGTCCAATCGGCTCACCCAGCATCTTCAACAGAGCAGCCTGCAGGGAATCCCAAAAGTTAGCCAGCTCATTACACACCAAAAAAATATGTTACCAGCTATCTCTTTCTTGCCTCCAACATTTGCTATCCACCTGAGGAAAAATTCTTTGGAGTCTACTTGGGGTATAAAATTACCTATGTAAACATTTCCAAGCAAAGATCCTAAATTTTCTAGATTTTGTTGCATATCTGGGAGATATACATATATCCCCCCCATTGTCTCCTTGTGAATTGCTTATCCAGTCTCTCTTCCCAATCCTTTCTAAGCTCCTCTGATTGATTCTTGTAATTATCATGCAGTATTTTATATGCTTTTCTAATTATTCCTTTTTTAATGGCAGCTTCTTTTCTACATTCTATTAAAAACTCTACCACTGCTGGTCTTTCATTTAGGAGCCCCCTATTTCTTTCCCTGTGCCTATACTCTGAAATCAATCCTTGATAGGGAAGGCAATCTCTAACCTGCTGTCCAAATAAATTTTTGTCCTCTTCCCATTCTATTACCTTTCCCTTTCTAGTTATTTGCTCCCAATACCTTGGTTCCTTTGCCAATTTTCTCCAGTAAATTCCAGTCCCCTCTTGCCTATTATCTGCATCCCTGACTACAGTCAACCCTATTGGCAAATTCTCTTTTCTCCATTCTCATGTCTGTAATCATTTTGTATATTTCCTATTTTGACAAGCAAAGAACTAGTATTTAAACAGTCAAAGTTTAACAATGTTTATACTTACAATTTCACCCTTTGGACCTTGCTCGCCCTTGAACCCTGGAATACCAGGATCACCCTAGAGAAGGAGAAAAGAAAGAGTCTATTAAAATGATGTCATGTGACAAAATTACAATTCCACTACAAGCTGTTCACTATACTCTCATGTCACATAACCAAGATACCATAATGGGTGGTCTACTGATATTGTAACACAAAAAGATGACAGTTGGAGTTGTTATAATGGTTAAACTGTTTATCTTACAGACACAAGGTACAGAGTTTAAAGGGTGGTTGGTGTAATGGTTAAGGTGTTTACCTCATAGTCAAAAAGTACAGAGTTTGAGTCTCACAACAGTCTACACTGAACAGGTTACTAATATAGTTTTAGAAATGTGAGGATCAAAATTATGGACCTTGCACTTACAACAGGAAGTTCAGCCTCAAACTTCTATACTTTCGTCAGTTTACACCTGCTGAGGATCCATTGCCCTTGCCAGTGTTCTACTCCTTCCATTTGCATCCATCCACCTGGAACCTTTTCTGACAGATGATATAGCAGGCTTAGTCAATTCATCTTCCCCTACAGACAGGGCACACTGTCTACATCTCTCTCACATTACTTGACAGTGACAGTGTTATATGAAGTCACCTTCAGTCACCTATGTAGACAGGGTAATAAGTGGTGGCAGAAGATCTGCTACCCACTACTCAGCTAGCCAAATAGAGTGTTCATTAATCTTCCCAGGGCCCATGATAAGCAGTAACATCTGGATATAACATCCCTGCTTTATCATTTGTTCTGATGATTCAGAAAAGGCTTAATAAGCACATTCAAGATTATAAGTAACTAGATTGAGTCTCACCCGATTAAATTATGAGTACTTCACTAGGAATCGGTACAGACCACTGTCATGGGATACTCTGGACACAAATCCTAGTATGTACTTCTTCCATTCTCATGCCAACCTCTTAAGGAGTAAATTATCAATTTCTTTAACATCTGCAAAGAAATAAATTGACTTTAAGAATATGCTGAACTCTCTGATGAGAGCTCTGTGATGATTGGCTAGTGAGATTCAAGCTTCTTGGATGATAACATTGTAACATGGTAACATTGTAACATTATGAAAATGTTAACCTTTGGACATCTGACAAGGGTTAGTCAAACATGATGGACTGTAGCTCCAGTCTGTCGCTATTAAAGGGACATTGCCCATAAGCTTACTAATCATCCTTTATCACCCAGCCGTCTAATAGTGGAACTCTGTCTGAAACTCAGGCCACTGACTTCACATACATACTCCCATCTGCTGACAGATTACCCCCAACAAGGCTTTTTACTCTGCTATTGTCTGAATGCTGCTGTTGTCTGGCTGGACTAAGTATAATAGTAAAAACAGGGGTGGGGGCATCTCTTTCTTCATTCAAGGAACATCAAGTGGTCTTAAGTTCTTCTTCACAAAATCATTTGAGAGCTACAAGACATAGTATCCCATTTAAGGAATACTGCACTCAGGAAAGCATCACTATTCTCACTGGGAACAGGAACATAGACCTTTAGTGGAGATCATTGTTAAGTACTGATGCACAGCCAATCAAATATTGTTTCTTGTCTGTTGTTCACAATGGTTATATACAGTCAGTGCTTCCCCCATGAATTCAGCAAATCATTCCTCAGTGTAGTAAATCAATCCACTTCTTGACCTTGATGTTTACCTAAACTGTGCATGGGAGTGCAGAGTCCACTAGATTTTTTTTTCATGCAAGTTAAGCCAGTCAACTTTGCAAAATTATTTTTGATTGGTTGTACACTGACCAGTGCAAGTAGATCCCCATTACTGTGGCAAAATCAGTAAGTAATACTATATGGTGCTGATATCCGTTGTTGAGGTGTCATTCCCAGTAATCTATAGTGTTGGCTGGAGGTATTAGCACAGTTCTTTACTACAGGGCAGTCAGCAACAATGTTCTGTGTCATTAATAGCTGACATGATAGCAGGTTTCTGCCACTGTGATGCAGAACTAGTACTTTCTCTGCAAATTTGCACTTTTTCATTGCAAGTAATAACCATGAGTTTTACATCATGATGTGAATGGAAAGATTATGCCAGCTCCATGCAGAGATGTAGTTAATAGAACCATGCTGTAGTTTTAGCATTGGATATTGCAATGTTAGCTTAGGATATCATGTCAAATCCCCCCTGCAGGATTTTAACATAGTATCACTTAGCACAAACACAGCAGTCCTTGAAGTTTCTGAAAACAGTGATGATAACTGGTGACAAAGCATGTAGCTGACTACACCGTGTACAGCCTTGGCAATGTTTTCTAGTCTTCTTCCCTGTGTTGGATCTTCTAAATGCACCTCTGCAAAGTCCAAAGTGCTGTCCTCATGTTACAGCACAAATTAGTTTTGAAACTGGAATATGTAAGTCAAATCTATTTTTAAGCTATCAGGTGAAGATGGAACATATTGCAGACCATTCATAGTTCTACTTGTTGCATTAGCAATCCACATATTATGAATAATGGCATACACCCCACTCAAAAGCTTGACACATTTCTAATACTCAAGTTACTTTTAAAAAGGTCCTTACCGTTTGACCTTTTGGACCCAAAGGACCAGTAGCACCCTGGGGACCAGGGGGGCCACGTGGGCCTGGGAAACCAGGAGCGCCAGCAATGCCAGGACCACCCTAAAGTGAAAGGAGAAAAAAATAAACAGTGTTACAGACTAAGATCATGAAGAGACTTCATGAGTGAGTTATAACATTCATTGATCCAATACAAAAAAATCATTCTAAGTGTGAGTCAAGTAAAACACTAGATAAGCCATCATATTTCACATTGTTGCTTTCTAGCTCGTTGATATAACCATGCTATGCTCCTCAGTGATGCTGGGTGCTGCTGTAATCCATACACTTGTCATGAACTGTCATCACACCAAATTCCATAATATGACCTTGGCTAACACCCAGACAACACAAGCCCATTCCTGAAGTCAGATCATCAGCTTCATAAGTGGAAAACCAAAGACTGAATAAGAATCTGGCACTTGTACAATAATTTAACTGCTACAAAGAATAGCCAATGGTGGAAACAGAAATGACCATTCATACATCAAGATCACACCACACACAGGCTAAGTACAGCAGCAACTCCAGGGATTGATAACACTCAAGTACAATAAGCCACTGAGCAATTGTTTGAGGAATGGATTGGTGATATGTTAAACAGTAACCAGAAGTAAATAAAACACAACATAATTGCAGGTACATAGTATAACTCTAGTAAAGTACAGTGGGCTTATCAAACGAGGTGTGATGCAAAATCTTTGTTTTTGTTAAATCAACTTTATGGCATTATCTGGCTCATAGGGTTTGAAGTTGCCAGACCAATGAAGGATTTAAAATAATGCTAGAACACTATCTAAAGTTTAGTTAGGCATTTTAGTTCATATAATGTATTTGTTACAAGGCCTTTGTTGGAAAAGGGTCTTTCTTCACTTTTAGCATAATGATTTAGCAACTTTATTTTATTTGAGTTGTATGTTACTTGACAATTATTACTTTTAAAATTCTGTGCTCAGGCATTAAAAAGTGTTTTACATTGTAAATACCATTGGGATTAGCTGAAATGAGTAGGCATTTACTAAGTAATAAGCTGTTATACAATAACTGTTCAAAGGATAAGAATGGACATGCTAGGAAAAGACACTGAAGGGAAAAAGTGAGCAAGAGAGACAGTTACTTTTATGTGGGCTTTTAAGTAACTGAAAATTCAAGCTGACAATGAACACTTTTCACTGGGAATTTAGATAGATGGCTGGACATTTGATCATAGGTAATACCATTTACATAGCAGTAAGTAAACATAAGCTCAGTCTTAATGGAAATGGTCATGGTTTCACTAGGAGACCTGACAGCTAAGACTTCACCAACAAAAACTGAAGATTAGATACAGCTGACGTTTTTCTTAACTCAAGAACTAAACTGCGATTTTTGATAAAGGCTGATTTTTACAATGTCATACTGGTGCTTTATGGGAGAGGGTTGTAGAGTTGTAATAATAATGGCTACACTGCAAGTCTGGGATAATGGGAGTTTAACATGCTCACTGTTATTTCTTACTAGTGCAGGAAGAGACACATACGGGGGACTGAGCAAAGTCTTGATGCATCTGGTAGCTGATGTATGGCTACTGGAAAAGTCATGCCACTGAGTATGTTATTTGTGCAGCCATCCAGTCTAGGTCTATTTATGTAGACAGAAACTACCGGAAGACTTGTTGAGCTGAAGCTGCCGAGGAATACAGCATTAAGTAAAGCTTTGTTAAGAAGGATGAATCTGATTGTTGAACTATTATAAAATCAGGCTTAATTGGCATGCAAGTGCTAGATGAAAATAAGCCTTGTCACTCTTAGGTCATGCTACGATTAATTAAAAAGGACACCTTCATGTAGATAGCAAACTAGTAGTTGGATTTTGCATCTGCTTTTTTTAACCAATATGACTTTAAATAATACAATTTTAT
This sequence comes from Protopterus annectens, assembly GCF_019279795.1. NCBI lineage: Eukaryota > Metazoa > Chordata > Ceratodontiformes > Protopteridae > Protopterus > Protopterus annectens. The sequence continues at coordinate 1,064,582,780 of NC_056743.1, forward strand.
TATAAGATAATCAGTGCTGTCTGGATACAGATATATGTAGCAAGACTGTAAGCACAGGAATTATAAAAGGGTTCACAAGATTTGTTCTTATATAAGATTATGTTAAAAGTAAACAATTGAAAAGTTAACTCTGAAGTTTGCATTTTCTAGTATTTTCATTTCTAATGAAGCAAAAAGTACAAAGTGAGTTCTGCGGTAAAAAACTGAAGCAGTTAAATGATTTGCTTTAAAATGTTGTCAAAGACAACATTTCTCCAGAAGTATCATTCAAGAAAATGCAAATATATGAAGAAATATGTAAGGGGCAGAGCTGGAATGGAGGTCAGTATCTTTGTTTTATTATATGATTGTTACATATCCTCATGATTCCATGTCACTCAACAGTATGTATAAACATTTTCCCTGCCAATTGGGAATGCAGCAGGAAAGACATTAACAGCCATGTGCTAGAATAAACTTGTTATATACGGTGTAGAAATACATATCAACAGCCTGTCAGTGTAAGTAATTTAGTGTTTGATTACAAGTAAAGGCACTACAACCCACCTGTATTGTCAGTATCTCTTTCACTATCTACTTTTCTACTGTTATGCAAAAGAGTTAGTAGTGCAAGAGCTTACCGTTGACCCTTTAGCTCCAGGAATGCCATCTGTGCCAGGATTACCCTAAAAAAATAAAAAGAATGACCATTAGTGGGTGGTTCTGAAATTCTTAATCCAATCTGCTTAGTCTGTTAGACAAGTAGGATATAGGAGGAGAGAAAATGAATATTCAGCACCCAAGAATGAGGAAGGGTCTAGAAAATGAACATACTGAGTGAAAAGCAATACTAAGAGAAGAAAGAAAAAAACAGAAAGTTAAATTAGCAGAGAGAGTAAGACAAAATAAAGGTAAAAGTACTTGAGACATGATTGCATTCTTAATTTACAGTTAATACCAAAGTATTAAAACCCAAAGTTCAAACAGATAACTAATGAGATCAACCAAGCTATACTTTCACACATACTAAATCAGAAACTGGCATGGATTTCTATTTTACTGGCTGTACTTAAGACTGTCTTTTTTATTTACCAGGATACTACTATTAAATAGTAATCTAATCAATGGTTCCTCTTTGTACTTGAGCACAAGTTTCCAATTTAAAGCTAAACGAATGACCTTGAAATACAATCAGAGGACCAGACTAGTTAAAATACTAATCAGGAATATTACCAACCAGAAAAGGAAAACACCTGTATTAAGAGCTAATGTTTTGCAACTACTTCATGTTTCCATTACTGGAAACTAATAGCAAAACATCCCAAGGGTTTGCCCAGTTAATAGAGACAAAGAAATCAATGAACAGAAGCTAACCACATCATAGCAATATCAACGTTCATGTTTTATTTTACATGTGATCTTCATTGTTTTTTTTTGGGGGTGGGGTGACCATGAGAGTTTAACAAGCTCATTGAACATATTCCGATTCCGATCTGATTTATATTCTTTAGAAACAGATGTCTTAGCATTTTTAATCACTGATTATTTAACCATCTAAACAATAACCTGTGATCCATGAGTTCCTACACAACACTAACGGACAGCTCTACACATCAGGCAATGATACAAGAGGCTAGCAATTCACCTTCAGAACATTAACAATTACTTACAGAAGCACCAGCAGGTCCAGGAGAACCGGGACTGCCTGCCTCGCCTCTGGGACCCTGAGCCCCCTCAGGACCACGAGCTCCAGTTGGACCAGCTTCACCCTAAAAATGAAAAAGAAAGACAATGGAAATTATTACTGAGACACTTTAGCTCTTTGTAAAGTCTGCTTCTATGTTTTAGAGAGAGAGAATTATATATCAGGAGTTTTTATTTTTTTATGATGAAACAGGAAAACAGTTTGTTGAGAATTAACATTTTTCATCCCACATTCATTTGTCTTATATTATGAATCTTTAGCAAAAATATCACAGGAGGTCAGGTAAACTAGCATTAATTGTACTACATTGTACATATTTTTCTTTTTCTACCTAACTCTGAAGAGGAATTGTTCTACATTTTGTGATAGTCTACATGCTTTCGGTCAAATGCCCTATTCTAGAATTAATACTGAAATGATGTCTCAAATAAACATATGCTAGACTTCATAAGAACAAACTAAAGAAGATGACCTAACTAAATAGAAAACAAACAACATGGATTAGGTGTACAAATAGTATCTCTATACTCCATTAATGACAATTAATTGAGATCCCATTAATCAAGAATGAAAGATGGAACAGACAACAAACTGAGAAGCATATCAATCAAACAACAGATTTGCCCAACTTGATACATGGTTGATATAGATGTCTCTAACCTTATTTAAAAAAAAAAAAAAGATTCATCCATGTTTTGGTCTCAACCAAACTACCTTTATTTATCATTTAGTAAAGAAGTAAGTTATAAGTCCATGTAACATTTTCAGTCAAGGCTTGGGCTCTACAGGCATGGCTCTATGTGTGTGTGTGTGTGTGTGTGTGTGTGTGTGTGTGTGTGTGTGTGTGTGTGTGTGTGTGTGTATGTGTGTATATATATATATATATATATATATATATATATATATATATATATATATATATATACACACACACACACACATTTTATATATATATATATTTGTGTGTGTGTGTGTGTGTGTGTGTGTTTATATATGTGTGTGCATACATACACATATGTATAGTGAGAGACAAAGAGACAATCAGCCAGCAAGATCTGGGGAACAGGAAAACTGCTCCATGGAGTACAGGAATGAAGCCCTGACAACAACCTAGTCAATCCAGGTGTGATGAGCCACCTGGGCACTAGAGGAGCTTATGTGTTGTAAGCTGGAGGGTACAAGAGTGACGGGGCCATACACATATACATACAAACATATACATATATATCAGTATTATTTACGTGTACATAGTAGTATTATTTGGAGACAAAACAGGTGGGATGTGAGATAAAGGTACTGAATCAATAATATTTGTCTAAGAACACAATGTGGGTGTTTCCTAGTTACAAAGTCATGATTATGTCTACATCAGTCAATACATGAAATATTACATGACACATGCTATGTAGAGTAAAAACTGCCTGACTCCTTCTGCAACACACAGTATTACTAGAACCTTTCTTGTGCCAATACTAATGCAGGACACTGCAGAGCTGACCTCTGTCTGGCAATATGACAGAAAAGAGATGCCTACCACTTAACCACGCACTTGCCAGACTGGGCTGGGTGATCAATAGGTCTGAACATCTGCATAACTCTGTTTCCTTAATATGGACCACTCTAAAATTATACATAACAATATTATAGCTTAGTAAGCGTGAACAATTCAAGAAAGTGAGTACAGCAGGCAACTGCTGCTAATGTCTCCCACTTCAATGTTGTTTGACTTTTCGGCTTTTCCCAGTTAGGGGTTGCCACAGCAGAACTCCGGTCCGCTAATGATTGGCAGTAGATTTTTATGGTGCTGAGTTGCCAGCCTGATGCCCAACCTTCAGTGAAGGCACGCCCATTAACGCATGTCTTTCGAATGCCACTCGACCATGGGGAGGACATGCAGACTTCACACAGAAGGCACTCCAGCAGAGAATCGAACAGGAGAACCTCTTGCTGTGAGGCAACAATGCTACCGCTGCACCACCATGGCTTCTAATGTCTCCCACTTCAATATAGCTTAGTTTTGACTGTATAGGAAGTTAACAACAATAGTAATCTCCATGGGTAAGGAATTCCAGTGTTTAGAATCTGCAACACTGTATTTTTTTATTTATTTAGTCATGTATTTATTTGTTTAATGTCTCCCACTTCAATAAACAAATAAATACATAACTAAATAAATAAAAATACAGTGTTGCAGATTCTAAACATTGGAATTCCTTACCCATGTAGATTACTATTGTTGTAACTTCCTACGTAGTCATAACTAAGCTATAAGGATACATGCAGTACAGAAACTATTGAACTCATGTTAACAACTTAAAATTTACAGCATCAAACTGAATCTGATACTTCTATCCTCACTCTCTCTCTCTCCAGATAAAACGTCACTGCATTACAACTGAATATGTAGAATGGTTATCCGTGGAACTTTGTGCAGATCTCCTTATCATAGCTTTCAGCTTGTGAGCACTGAAACCTCACAGCACTAACTTTTTAAAGTCAAAGCAAAGGGCCCAAAAGAGAAGCACTTTTTTTCAGAGTTATTTAATTACGTATGTACACTAAAAAAAAAAAATCTGACTTCCCAAAGCAAATTAGTAACTTGGAGGAAGAAGTCTAAATCTTCAGGACCAAAATCCTAGCAATATGCATAAATCGTAGAGGGTGAGTGGTGTGATCCCTGTGTTTGTACTTATCCACAAATTTCTTCTTAATAATTCAGAACCTACACTTAAAACAAAACAGATGAAAATGTCAACTGAGATCCATGTTCAGAGCCACAGCTAGGCATTGTAGCACCTTGTGCTGTTCCACAATCTGGCACACCATCAATATTAAGCTAAAAAGCTAAAAAAGGTCTTGTAAAAATTGATATTATCATGCATTTTCTGAAGGATATGATGTCAAAAAGTCACATCTTTGTCATTATTTAGTTACTTCAATCCTCAATGATTTGCCAGAAAACTACAAATTTCATGAGGAACTGAACAAAAATAAGAGGAAAAAATCTGGATATTCTGCAAAAATCTGGTCAATTCAGAGGTATGCCCAATCCATATACTTTACTTATGTAGCTTGTATAGTTGCCCCTGAGAAAAAGTTACTAGATCACTGGTATTTAGTAGACAAACAAACTGAAAATAATTAAATACATTTTGTTGTGTGAATGAAAGTTGTTTCGCTTCTATCTGCCAATGTCTATTGAATAAAAAAATATATATATGCAGATGTGTAGATGCACAAGTGCTGACAAAAGTTGACAAATTTCAATAAAAAAAGTCTTGTCTCACTGTTAACAGTGGTAAACTTAATGTTTCAGCAGCTGCTAAATCCAATATAAAGAAACAGAAATTGATTCCTGCCAACAGCTGTGCAGAATCACTCATGCTCGTCAGCACGATCTTCCCCACTACTCTGACATCAATGAATTTAGACCAATCAATACAGTTAAGACACACCTCCTTCTGCTATTTCATTCACTCGAGACAAAAAAAGAAAAAAAAAACAGCTATATGAATGAATCTCTACTACACTGATTATAGTAATATGTTCATATTTCAAATGCAGGCTGTTGGATTATGTCACACAAATGTATGTTTGACACTGTAATAAATTAAGAAAACTAAACCCTCCAATTTCTGTTTTATTTTTTTCTTCATTGTTTCCTATCTTACCTCTTTGTACCTCTGTATCTCCACACTTGATTTGCATATACCCTTTAATTCAACTATTCCATTCACTACATTTTTGTTCACTCAAGTTTTAACCATTTTTTCTTTAAGGCATGTTACTTTACATTTTATGTATTTCCTTTATGTGCTCCTTCCCTATAGTCCCACAACAAATGATTCTATACCTGAGATCTAAACTGGATTACAGAAACGAATGCATCAGCGCCATATTTCCAGGTTTCATTCAAAGAAGTCACGCTTCTGGAACCTTTTCTGTCATCTCAGTCTATGGTCACACTGTGTAATTTACTATCAAATAACTCATCTCTGTACTTCCAGCAAAGACTCTCTTCTTCACATTGCCCAAATAGACCTTAGCACAACCCTTTAACCAAAAGGAACTCATAAAATCAGATATTGTAAGCAGAAATGGTGTACTCCTTTTGTCTCACAGATTACCTACTACTCTTCTTTCGGCTTTTCCTGGTTAGGGGTTGCCACAGCGGAACTCCGGTCCGCTAATGATTGGCAGTAGATTTTTACAGTGCCAGCTTGACACCCAACCTTCAGAGAAGGCACGCCCATTCACGCATGTCTTTCGAAGGCCACTCGACCATGAGGAGAACATGCAGACTCCACACAGAAGGCACTCCAGCCGAGAATCAATCAGGAAAACCTCTTGCTGTGAGGCGACAATGCTACTGCTGCATCACAGTGGCTGTTGTCTCACAGATCACCTAGTATAAGAAATCTGGAAAATACCTTTCTGATCACTAAAAAACACTATTACTGCTCTATCATTCACTCCCACCCAAAAAACAGAACCAACATCAGTAACTGTCATTAACTCTATCAAGTTCAACACAAGGTTATCATATCTCTCAATTCATACGTGATACATTAACTTAATACCAGTCACAAGGACTACAGACACCTTTACATATCTACACTGTATTTGAAAATGTTAGAATACTCATATTTTAGGCATTACATTGGGGATTATATGAGTAAATGGGGGAGGATACAGCCCAACCCCATCGATGGTTCTATACTTTCTGCAAAATGGTCTGAAATGAACTTTTCAAATGTATAACTATAATGTATATATAACTACATTATACTGGTAGACACCAGAGCAGGTGAAAGGTATGCAAGTTTTGCTAACCTGTTGCGCTAGTACATTCTGATTTACTTCGTACAGTGGCATTTTGCTCCAAATATGGGAATAGATAAACTGTTTTCAAACCAGAAGGAATCTCAGTGAGTGACCTCAGAATAACATAAGCTTTTTATCTAGAACTCACCTTTATTCTTCTTATCTTGGCTAAGAGCATTCCTGGTTCTAACAGTCCAGTTATGGGAGAAGTATACATACTCTGGTCTGACATGCCCTGCTTGACTAGTTAGTGAATACACTCCTTCTGCAAATAACATCAGCTGTGTGAAACGTTTACCTTGAGAAGACGAAGGCAAGTGATGTATTAGTACTGGGAGTCATGGGTGTGCTACTGTGAAACCTAAATTTAATGACTTCTATAAATGAAAAATAAATCAATTCAATCCTGCTGGTTTAGGAAGCTACAAAAACATTGGCTCTCTTTTTGGTTCTAAACACTTTCCAGTCCTGTGGGGCATACCACTTGATGAGGAAATGGAAGTGTACAAAGAACACAGCAGGACTGGGCACTGATAGTAACAAACAGATGCTTTGATCAAAAGCACCAACTGTATACATTGCTGCAAAATAAATGCTTCAGCAGAGATGTCCTCTTTGTACATTGAAACATAAGCATTTATCCCATTAGTATGCTTTGTCCTGAAGTAAATGCATTTTTGTACCAGGTTTAGGAAACATACTAAATCAGAGTAGCAGAAATTACCTTTATATTTTTGCAAGGGAGTTCACTGTTCCTTTGTTTATAATTCTGCATATAACTAGGTTTAAGCGATGTGTATATAAAAATGCACACATTTTCGAGAGTTATTCTTTCAAAAACTGAAATTATACAAAGACTTTTCTTGAGTGGGACATAGTTCTGCATTTTATAAACTAATTTAATACCAATAGTAGCCTTACCCACAACCAGAGGCTTTAAAACTTTTCATGGTACCTTATTATATAACTCAGATAACCTCTCAGTTTTTCTAGGCGATCAGACTGCTTTTCTTCTTTGTTCTCTGGCTCTATTGACTTATTTTCCAAAAAAAGATTCCTCTCTCTCTCTCTCTCTCTACTTTCCCATCCCCCACCGCTGTTTAACAGCCAAGCTGGCTCTTAAGTTTCACTGTGTCTTTTAACAGGCTTTTTAAGGAATGTTGATTCATCCCAAATTCCTCACTCCTACCAACAGGCCTTACTTGCCTTGTTGGGCATATAGCACCTTCATTGTCTCTTTGTCTGTCTCCCTTTCTACCTGTCTACCATTTCATCTCAAACCACTGGTTCTTAAATTAACTTGAAATTTCACTGTGTAGCTCTTTTTTAGCAGGTGACCCTGAAAATTATTCCTTTCTTTTCTGCTTAATAGCTTAGATGTATTGTAGGCGGAGAGAAGAGAGGCTCTGACAGGGTTGCAACATTGTAACAGCAGTATCTCAGACTTCAGAGAGGAATTTTATGAGTCTGCTGTCTTAAAGAGGAATGTTAAAGAACCTGTTACATACCTTAGCACCTGGTGCGCCAGGGAAGCCAGGAGCTCCAGCAGGACCGACAGGACCCTATAAAGGAAAAAGAAAAGGATTAGACTCTGCATCTGCACAGTTCTACATAAGCACAGTTTAGCTAAACAGTTAAGAAATGCTTTTAAAGTGGTGTTAGTAAGTTGGTATAAAATCATCTGTTTTTGTTAAATGCAACAATCAACCTAGTGATATTCATTAAAAGTCAGGAAGATTTAGGAAGCTTCAGGATGGAAGCTACAAGAAAGCTTTGATAGCCTGAATTACTTAATTGAATTTAAAGCAAAAAGCAAGTGCAGTTATGTAAGTGAACTTACCATAACAGTAGATGCTCGAAGGATCTCTGCTGCAGTAGCCTTAGCTGTATGGGTTATTCCTTGGCAAGATATGACCAGTATAGCTAAGGCTACTGCAGTAGTGATCAATATGATGAACATAAACAGATTACCTTTATCAGTTAAGGCATTTCTGTGTTCCATGCATTCACACGGGACAAAACATTATCTTAAGTGTATCTCTTGGTTAAGTTGCAGGTGAGCATTCTGAATAGTTTTGAGACTAAGTTTAGCTACCTGACAAGAGTTCAGGATGGAGCTGTAAACTGTTGTTTGCTACCTAATATTAACTAAATGTTATAGGCTATTAATTTGTGATAGTTATAACAGGACTAAAGACTTTTACGTGCGAGTCCAAAATGCACATAGATTTAAATTTTTAAGCATGCAAGATGCCAACGTAGTTTTCAGATTATTATTTTTTCTTCTCTGCATTTCTGATACTCCAGTAATTTAACTTGACAACACTATATATTTCTCAGTGTTATTACTTTGCCTGGGAACTGACATGGTTGTTTCATTATTTATTTTCTTGTTTAGTTAGCTTTTATTTACCAGACAGAAGAGATGACCCATATCCACCCATCATAATCATCATTATTGTTGTTGTTTTTTTTACATTTATTTACTTATTTATTTTGCAACTATTTTTTTTTTCTCACACAGCTAACCCTGGTGCCTTTCCTCGATCATTGTGTTTCTCTACCCCTTCTGGCCTTCACCAAACAAGGAGATCAAAGCATTCCAGGTCAGTCATATTGCTACAGTGTTTTTTTTTTTACACTTTTTAGTGGTTCCCCTCCCAGTCCACCAATGTAACACCCTATGTGTGTGATGTGCAAAGGAAGGACTGAGGCAAACTACTCCTCACCTCTGCAAGGAGATGACGATGGCAAGCCACACCTCCCACCCTTCAGGAAGCACTTTATGGCTGATTCCCCAGCTTCCTCCAAGGCACTGCAGTCACTGAGCATGCCTGTGCACATGCCCCACCCACCAGGAATAATACACCCATCCTACTTTGCCAGTGCCTCGGTGACATTAGCAACTATTTGAACCCAGTTTGCTTTTATTCCTCTATGCCGCAGTGCTGGATAAAAGCATTATGACTCCAGCATCACTACCAGCTAAGAAAAGGCCCAGCTTCTAGATGCTTGGCAGGAGTTCTGCTACACATGCTGCTCCCTTGTGCAGCCTGACTACAATAAATGGAAGGGAGTGGTGCCGGCACAGCAAGAAACAAATAAACAAGTGTGCTTAAAACTACAAAACTGTTTTAACCTAGAATCCAAAAATGAAAAAAAAATAACTTCAAAATAAAAAATTAATATTATTTATTTATTATTAGTTTATTTATTTACATTTGTTAACTGTGTAGTGTCCGACTGGGCAACTAGCCCATTTTCAGTGGAGACCTGGGGAGAAAAGCTCCAGTACTGTAACAATTTAGTTAGGAAAAACAAGTAGTCATGAAGCAAGTATTAACAACAATGCAATTAATAAAACTACTAAGTTGCGAAACATATAGTATAACATAATACAGAGATATTGATAACTGGAATAATCAAAAATCTATCAGAAGGTGTAAAAATATTAGGAAGCATTATTATTAAAACTCTTTAACACACTTTCAAAAAAGGGCTGCTATAATTTTGGTGTTATTAAGTTCTTAATGTTAGATCTATCTGGGGTGGTTCAACAACCCATACCATGACTATGCATAAATGTCATTATTTAACCATACCATTTTATTCTGCCAATGGAATAACATACACATCTTATTAAAACTACTCATTTTTTATTATATTTTTCTGTGTTCAATTTATTTAATATTTAAATATATCACTTTTAATGGTGCCAAATATGATTTCTGTAATTCCTAAATGTTGATGGCAGAGAAGCTGGTAAGAATGGATGCATTTTTAAACTACTTCAGGGGCAGCACCTGGAGAATGTGGACATAAAACCAGAATTTATAAGGACTCCAGTCATCATGTCTGGTTTGCAAATGAAAATTAATATCAGGGCTAACAAAGTATACAGCTGTACCCTTGCAGGTATACATTACTAAAACAACATATTTTCTTTAATACCAGCAGCAAAAAAGGTGCACAGCAGGATCACAGCAAAATCTGAACTACTATGTACTTGTAATGGCTTTAGTAATTATTTAACAAACTGCTGCTGACAGTGACCTATTAAAGCAACCAAGGAAGTTGCATACAAATGTAAAGGGAGCAGTTATTTTTTCAGAAGAAAAAAATGTACAACTTACAGGAGGACCAGCAGGCCCAGGCATGCCATCATTTCCACGAGCTCCCTGCAGAGAGAGAGAGAAAGAAAAAGCATGTTA
>NC_056743.1:1064595998-1064630998 GCF_019279795.1 Protopterus annectens
AGGAGCACCGCTTTCACCAGAGGCACCACCTTCACCCTAAAAGAGAAGAAAACAAGTCCACAGAGTTAGCATTCAGCAAGACATTTGCAAGCCCATGTCATAAAAAATATTGCAAAAAGAATTCTATTGGTAGGCCGAAAGACCTTTATGAAGAAGGTATAGTTAAAACATGCCAATAAATAATTTAAAAAATCATAGTTAAGTACAGCTACTCCTGCTAGCATAAAATAAATCAGAAATACACTATAAGTATAAACCATCAATAAGAATTTTATTTACAGTAAGTGTCACAGCTACTCATTACATAACAGTGTACCTCACTATTTTTTCAACAGGATTTCATAATAAAGTAATCACTTGGCATAACATGTCTACAAAACTCATAAGAAAAGATAAGTAGTCTTAAAAGCAGAAAGAGTGCAATGTGGATGGAACCACTGATGAACAAGAGTTACGAAATAGGGTTTAAGAATGGAGCTTGAAAAATGGACTAAGAGTTAACTGAAATAGATGAGATGGGCACAGAATTACTGAGGAAGGGGACAATTCATGCCATCCCTCATAGCAGAAACGCTTTCATCACCATCATCATCATCATGATCATCATGTACACAACTATATTAAAGGGGTGCGTACCTACACACCTCTGGACTAGCACTGCTATTTATTAAATATATTACCTTTATAGGAAGCAAAACCTCAGGAACATACCTTAGCACCTGCAGCTCCAGCTTCACCTTTTGTGCCATCTAGACCAGGGTAGCCCTATACAGGAAAAGAGAAGCACAAGGATTTTGGACATTAGTGACTCCCATGCCTAGGTGTCTGGGATGATGAATTATCATGGAGTAAGAAGTTTGCAAAGGAAAGGTATTCACTCACCCTGTGACCTTTAACACCTGGAAGACCTGGGGTTCCGGGGAAACCACGAGCACCCTAAAAGAAAAAAGTGTGCACCAAAGATAGAAGAATACAGAATGAAATGGATGCATGGTAAAAACTTAAAGATATAATTCTAATGCATTTACTATATAATTTCAGTTATGATTTGTAGCATGTACGCTTTCCCTGTAAAAGTATACTACATTATTTCATCTACAATTTGAGTACATTATAACTGGATAACTGAAAGCAGCTTAAAAGTCATCCATCACCTACGAATATCTCCACTAACTCTCCCTTGATGTGTTCAAGCATAAATTTCTTGTTATCCTTCCCCAAAACCCCAGCACTCTCTTCAACATTCTGTATGCCTGCATTGGAAGTGTAAACATTTTCCAACACCAGTACTCAGTTCAACATTCTGTATCGCTACATTGGAAGTGTAAACATTTTCCAACCCAGCACTCACTTCAACATTCTGTATGCCTGCATTGGAAGTGTAAACATTTTCCAACACCAGTACTCAGTTCAACATTCTGTATCGCTACATTGGAAGTGTAAACATTTTCCAACCCAGCACTCACTTCAACATTCTGTATGCCTGCATTGGAAGTGTAAACATTTTCCAACCCCAGCACTCACTTCAACATTCTGTATGCCTGCATTGGAAGTGTAAATGTTTTCCAACACCAGTACTCAGTTCAACATTCTGTATCGCTGCATTGGAAGTGTAAACATTTTCCAACAATAAATCTGAAAAAACTGACCGATGTATCATTGGTTCAGTTACACAATAAATAACAATCTGAAATTCAGTGTATAATAAACTGGCATTGTAAGCCCCCCTCCCTTTCTTACACTCCTCTTTATTATTTCTAATTATGTCCAAATCCTTGACTGTCTAAAGAAAGTGAAAAGTCAGCTTCAGTTTACACTGATGCTTGAGAGTTTCTGACAAAAAAGAAAGTTTCTCTGCATAAAAGCCATACAATCCAATGTATACCTTCCAGTACTACTTACTTTCTACCATTCTGTCCCTTTCTTTTTATCATCTGCTAAACTGTAGTTGCATCCTTGCTGCGGCTTTTAAATGAAAATATCACTTCAGTCTTTTAACTATGCACTCTTATCTTCTCTTTGGTCCCCAGCATTGATTTTTCACATTGTACAGTGTTATTTAGCTTAGAGGTGATCATTAATCATACTATCCCTTTCTCACCTGTCCTGACTAATTGCACCCAGATTTTTTTATTAGTTATGTCCCCACCTCCGAGATGCATAACATTGCATTTTTTTGCATTTTTTTTTTCCCCACCCAACCTTCATAAGGCTTATTATTTAATAAGTCTACCGCTGTATCTGCATTGGTTAGAAATGAGTCTATGATCTTCCTTTCCTGCTTGAGGGTCCTTGCTTTATTCTCAAAACTTGTTTTGACTAAACTTTGTACACTTTCACACTTTCTCCTTACCCTGGGTAAGAGTACTTGCCTATACTCCAATGGAAGATTAATGCTTGTTTAAGTACAGTTCTCATGCTCTTTACTCACCTACTAATCCTTCATTTGAGTCCATCATCCCTATCTACCATCCCTGGCTTGTTGCCCTGTATACTACAGATAAACCTATTAGAGAACCCTGCTTCTTAGGCTTCTCATTTTCATCATCAGTCTGTTCAACTTTATATTATATCACATCCAAAACACAGACTGTAACCTGATCATCTCTTTTTTTGATGTACCTCCATCCAGAGGGGTAGACTTCCGAAAGACTTATTTTGACTTATGCCTTATAGTGTATATAATGCCTGGCACTTTTTTTTTCATTCATTCCTTAATTTAATTAGCATGTCATAATCACATTACAGCTATCAAACAATTTGTGAGCTACATGCAAGTAAATAATTTCAAGCTTATAATACAGGCAAAAATGCATACAGAGTATATTATTGTAAGGACATATTTTGTATTGAACCAGCTGGCATTTTGCAGTTTACACTGTGCCTTTTAATGGCAGCCTCAGATTAGGACTTTTTCCCATCCAAAGTCAAAGGTCAACAACCTTTCTAAACCAATACAAATTCCTGGTGAGGCAGAAGCAGCTGGTTTTGTTTGTAAAAGCCCTTTCTTTTGTGCAGTGTTGGACAAGGGTATTCAACAGTAAAATTCTTTCATCACAACTCCTTTCTCAAATGTATACATTTATTTCTTCCCGATGAGCATTTAACCATTTCAGAGGCCTGCAGATATGATTGCATTTTCAGGCATTGATGTTTTTTTGCTAACAAGGATTTTAGAGGGAGGGAAGTATGTACCTGAGGACCTGATGGACCACGTTCACCTGATTTTCCAGGCTTTCCTGCTTCACCCTGTTGGACAAAGACAAAGAAGAAAGTACGTGTTAGTTATTTAAAAAATGTATGTAATTGATGTAAACAAATGTAAACCAGAAACAAACACACATTAATGAAATAAATGAAAAGGTCACTTTTATTAGACTGTTAGACTAATATTAGCTGCTGCAATTAATCGTTTGTTTATAGAGTAACACTGCATAGAGTAACACTGCATAGAATTTATTATGACAGATAATAAATCAATTAGATTATGGCTGTCTAGATGAGACTAACTGTCCAAATCTTTTTCAGATTTTACAGTTTTCAAAATCCAAATACTTTGAGTCTTTCATATACAGATTTTTTTTTCCTGTGGACAAAAATCAGCCTTAACCATGGGATGAATAGGAAATGCATCTCTTGCTATCCCACTCCAGTGTAATGTACTGTTTGAAAAACATGATTACCTAATTTTTGTATCAGTTTTATTTTAATATTACATGTCATGGTTTACATTGGTATTGCTACATGCTTTTGGTGGGCTTGTAGTGAGAATGAAACTAGAAGAGATGCCTTTTTTGAAGGAGTGCAGTTAATGATAGCCATTTAAATATCAAAACTATTTATTACACACATGTTAAATATATGCCTTGTAATAAGCTTTATGCTAAAAGACTACCACATAATGGCAGTAAGTTACTTCTAGGCAAGGTTCATAACAAATTTGCTTATAGCTGGAAGCATGTGGTTGCTCCTACTGCACTACTGTAACCAAATCATATCCACATCTCACTGTAGTTTATTTCATAAGTTCTGTAATGGAGTCTAAAATTCTTCTACTGTGATTGGCTGACTCAGTGAATGAAAGATATAGTTACTGATAAAATCAGCATCACTCATGTAAAAAAAAGTGTCAAGTCACCCAAATATCACCAGCATACCCCATAACTAAATAACTTTTTAGGTATTCATTTTTACTTGCAAAGCAAGTAGGTAACAATGGCATTTTTATAGTGTTTGCAGGAGTAAAAAAATAACAATTGCAACAAAAATCACTCATAAACATTTAAAAGTTGACATCCTAAACACAAATCTGGAGAATGATAAAGACATAAAGTTAAAATCTTCTTTCCTATAATAACATGACAGAAGATGATTGATATTTCAATATGGGACAACTCCATAGTACAGAACAAATAATAGTCTTGACCTTTAGAGCAGATTCTTCATATAATTGAGATAATAGAACTTCATGATTAATCCTATTATGGCTCACCACTGATAACCAATAATCAGTGCAAAGATCAAGAGGAAGTTACTTAGCAGCTAGGTGTGTATCACAGTCATGTGGAAATTAGGGTTTGTCATATAAAGTAGAATAACTCTTTTAACATGCAGAATAAGAAATAATGGTGTATTGTCTGGATACATGAAATCTCTAGAGCCATTTTTTAATATTAAATTTTATCATGCACAGTTGTGCCAGGTTTCCTTTTTCCAGTTGAACAAACTCAGCCAAACAAGATAAACAAATCAAGCCTTTTTTTGTCTCACAACATTTTAAGTAACTTTTTACTACCATTAAATTGCTTGCCTCAAATTACCTGTTCATATCTAGTCTATTCTAAAATACTCTACATTATTTTACATCTCTTTACTTTGGGTTTTCTTATAAACATTTCCCCACTCCAGTTACTAGTTGTCAGATTAAGGTATGTTTGGCTTCTACAGAATGCATGCAATATATGTATGTGTACAGTGTACTGTATTACAGGATAGTACAATATGTATGTGTACCGTGTACCGTATTACAGAATAGCACTATATGTATGTGTACAGTGTACCATATTACACGATAGCTCTATATGTATGTATACAGTATACCGTATCACAGGCTAGCACAATATGTATCTGTACAGTATACAGTATCACAGGATAGCACTATATGTATGTGCACAGTGCACTGTATTACAGGATAGAACAATATGTATATGTACATTGTACTGTATTACAGGATAGCACTAGATGTACATGTACAGTGTACCATATCTCCAGAAAAGATCTCAGAATAAACAATATTGAAAGAAAAAAACTTCTTCAAGGAGCAAAGCTTTTCAGCCCATACGTCTCAACAGAATGCACTTAAAAGACACTAAACCCATGCAGATTAAGTTTCTGTTTGATATGGGTAGCTAAAAGGAGAAGTACATAGGGAAATGCATTTGATAAATATTTAAAGGGCTAAGAAAGTGGTTCTGATTTTGTCAGTATTTTTTAAATGGCAGTCTCTTTCCTCTCACTTTCCTTCACTGAGTAATCTAGCCTTGTAAACTTAAACTCTAATCTTATCATATTTGCTATACGATTCCTACTGACTAAGGGTTAAGAAACCAGCATTTTCATTTACCAGATACAGTCAGCTAAATAAAAATAAAAATTACCTTCACTATTAAAGAGTTTGCCCAAACACTACCCCCGCTTAAATGAACCAGACTTGCATTTTATACACAGCCACCCTCCTTCCCACATAAATACATATGCATACTCATGTATATGTATTGTACACACACACACACACACACACACACACACACACACACACACACACACACACACACACACACACACACACACACACTCACACACACACACACACACACACACACACACACACACACACACACACACACACACACACACACACATATACATTTACACTTATAAACCTGAAATCTCAGCTAAGTTACTAGATGACTTGAGTGTTGTTTAGAGGTATAGATAATTAATTACTGTAGATGCTCTCTGATCCATGGCTGTTATGAAACAGCATTATATAAATCTTTTAAAAGGGCAAAATGTGTACATTTCTTTAAACAATTTTATTACATTTTATTCAGTCTTAAAATTCACTTATCATATTTGAACTTAAAATGTGCTTTTAAACAGAAGAGGCTATCATCACATGATCCTGCACTGTGTGCCTGTTCTGCATTACATCTGTTACTACCACAAATGACACTAGAGCTGTTCAAGTCAGCATGCATCACAGTCCATCTACAATACTGTCACAAAGAGCCAAAGTATCTTCACTTACATCATCACCTGGTTTTCCAGGAGGGCCAGGAGGACCGCGGGGGCCAAGTGGACCCTAAAAAATTGGGAGACAGAAAGAAAAACATAAGAAATCAGTTGATAATGATAATGTACACTCTAAACAATGGCCTTCTCAAAACAACTATCATTCCTTTCCACAGCACCCACTGCTTCCTGGAAGCTAACCACAAAGACAAATAACATTCCAAAAACATATATGCATATACATATATATATATATATCTGAGTTATAATGGCTACCTATTTCTCCGCCTTGTGAATGGGATACAGTTCCTATTGCATGAGCAGCTTATTTTTTCTTATGACATCCATGATAAAAACTGCCTTATCTTTGCCCATCACATTTTGAAATGAGTTAAGTTTTTCAAATAGACTTTCCAATCAACTACCACTATTTCCAAATAAAAACAAATACCTTCCTTGAGCTTTTCAACTTGCATCTGCAAACTGTGTCCTTCTGAAGTCATACATCTCTTTTTTGAGTACAGAGGAAGACACTAACTTTGACTGTGTAGGTTCCTTTGATGAACATAAATGTGCTATCTTGTTGCTGTCTCATCTCCCTTCTGCCTCGTTACTTTAAGACTATGCAGGATAAGCTCTTGTAGTCTTTATATGGCTTTTAAAAACGGATATCCTCCACTTTAGCTGTCTGCCGTCTGTGCTGTCTTATGTATGATAGTGTTCTGACTGCATCTTTTTCTGTTTCGTAATGGTACATGTCAACATTTAGATCACTTAGTATGAGTGAGTGCAGCTCTGTTTCTATGTTTACTATTGTAACAGTTTCTTGTCCAACTGTGTATTCCTCATCAGATAACTGCTTTACAGTGCCATTATTTTTCATATTTTTGACTGAAGTTATGCTGCTACATTTTAGACTATTTCTTCAATTCTGCTTAGACCCTTCTATAACTTCCTTGTATCAATCTTGTTGTACATCTTTTGTGCCATTCGCAAAATGACATATTGTTTTACTTTCAATATTCTGCAATATCACTTCTACAGACACTGAAAAGGAACAGTTCCAGTAATTATTTATTTTTAAAGCAAAAAGTATGATAAGCCGAGAGGCTTTTTAATATACAAGAACCAGCAATCTGCCATCTCATAAGTGCCCAGCCAAAATACAGTTTGAAAGTATCGTTTTTTTGTTTCCCAAGGTTAATCACCCCTCTAAACAAGATCTATAATTCTCTTAAGACCAGGTGAGTGTCAACTATTCTTATAATTACCTTAGACTGTAGGCATAATATAGTGCTGAAGATTACCTAACGTGTGCATAACTTACTGAATCTGAAAGAAGTATACATGAAATGCAATGCAAAATGAATTTTATGACTATACTACCCTTCTAATAGCCACAGTAAATATTTCTAAATCACTGTACATTTTATATAATATAATAGAATATATTTTAAATTATTTAGCTCTGGGATCTGTTCTTATAAAGAATTCTTTTTTTTTTTCTGTTATGTTCACATTCAGTTTAGGCAAGCACAGACCACAATAATCTCAACTGGAAAAATGTAATGCTTCTTTTTCATTGTAGGTTGTACTTGAAGATAACTATATATATATAAAAGTAAATGCTACTAAGCCTGAACCAGTAATGGCTTCTTTCAGTAGCATGCAATATGTTCTGGTATTGTCTATGCAGTTTGAATGAGCCATGCCATTTATATATCAGATAGCAGAAAACGGTTTAAAATATCAGGATTTCAGCTCATAAGTCATAAGAAGAAATTCTACTGGCACTCTGAAGTAATGCTTACCTATCTTCATATATCAGTGGCAAACACCAACTGACTCTGTGACTGCTACAAGTACTTAACAATCACTGCCTTGCAACATACTTATTGACACTAGATGGCACTGCTGTGATTGCTGTACACAGCTTTCACCATTAGGTGGCACTGCTTTCTCCTTGCTGCTTCATAGTATGTTCAGTAAATTCCAAGGTGTGCAAGTATGAGTGCCAATGTGCACTTTCATAAAACCGATACATTTACTGTTACTAAAATGATCATTGCTGCCTTTTAATGCATCAATGTAATTACCTCACACTTTATGCTTCCTACTCTTCTTTCCTTTGTACATGTTCTTATGTTATACTAAACTTAAAAGTTCAGCTAATATACAGAGGAAAACTTTTGAAAAACACAACATTTAGATATAGATACAACTTAACAGTTTATGTTTTTGTACAGTTTATTCATCTCCATTATTACTGACTAAATTCATCTCTTAGAATTATCAGCCTCTTTAGTATTACCTCGCTTAACACTGTAGTGCTCTATGATGACATCACCATGTAGCTAGGACTATGATGTCATGGTGAAGTATTAGTAGATCAAGTGAATGCAGACAAAAATAAGAGAGAATGCTCTTACTATACCACATATGGGTCCAATAAAATATTATATTTACATATGGTATAACTAATGGAGATAAGAAATACACAGCTAAAGAATGTTTTTTTCCAAACATAATGCCTTTTTAAAATTCATTTGGGGCAACAGCCACTCCATAAATAATAGCATGTTACTTTGAGGTGGATACACTGTAAAAAAGAGCAACAGAGTTTAGAAGCTGTTGTCTGATATATTGGAAAAGGTATATCCTCTGGAATGCATGCTTAGAAAACATGCTAGACTGGCTAGAACTCCCCAACCACCTAATATACCTACAACTTACAACAGCCCACAAAATCACCTTCAAACCTACAGAATGCCCTTCTCTCACCAAATCTCTAATACCCTACACACCCAGCCACTCCCTGAGATCCGAAAGCCAAAACCTCCTACAAGTGCACAAACCGTCACATTCCACTGGCCAACTACTACTATCTTACACCATAGCCAAACTATGGAACTCTCTACCCCCCCCCCCCCACTATGCAACATACCAAACCACAACAACTTAATATCCATGCTACTCTCCCCATCTGTCCTCCAAATGGGAATGCCCTTCACATGCTCCTACCTAAACACCCCCTACTATTAATTCCTCATCCCTCTTTAGAAAAGATATAGGACCAATACTCTATCCCACAATACTACATCCAATTCTCTTGTTTTATTTTCTATCCATTCTCCCTCTCAGTTGTATTCTACACTCCATCAAGCTAGAAAATGTTGAATTCTGTTATGCATTATAACTACTCAAATGCTATTCCAGGCTAATCAACTATATTCTAGTTGCACAATAATCCACTTGAATTATTCTAAATCAACCAGAAACCTCCATACATCCTTTACTTAAAATATATAAAGATTTCAAACTGAACCTTCACAAAGAAACTACCACCTAGTATGAGTTATTTTTGCCTTTTTGCCAAAGCTGATCAAACATCCTTTGCTTGTAAAGTATAAAGATTTCTAATTGAACCTTGATAAAGAAACTTCCACCTATAATGACTTATCTTTGCCAAAGCTGATCAAATGTCATAATTTGTGTTTATATATCCTTCTTAAAAATGTTATGCATGCAAGCCTCTGGCTTATCTTACATATATTTTCAAAATGATATTCTCTCAAAACTAATGTAACATCTATTTTTTTATTGTAAAGTTGTGACTTTCTGTAATTTTTGTACTATGTATTGGAGCTTTTCTCATCGGGTCTCCACTGAAAACAGGTCACAAGCCCAGCTGGACTAACCCAGTTAACAAATATCAATAAATAAATAAATTAATTAATTAATGCCTGAAAATAAAGAATACATTTTCTTCAGAATTTTAACCTCATCACTGCAACAGTAGGTATCTGAGCTATGTAGAGAACCTTAACCCAAGTTATACATATATCTCATTACAAACTGGGGATTAAACAGTTACTTCAGATCCTGATGAATACAATATAAAGAATTTGTTTATATAACATATGGCACTGTGGTATTTCTAACCACATCAGTACCAGTATTAACCTTCCGACAATACTGTTAGATAAGAGCTCACAAATTGCATACATTACAGTGAAAGAGAAGAGTTAAATGGCTTAGATTGTCAATTAATTTCAATATATCATGTCCATATTAAGTTTTGTTGAAAGAATATTGTTACAAAGTATTCTATAAATCCAGATTGTCACAAAACTCTTTTTTGATTTAATCTGTTTTGCTTTCCAATGACACTGTGTATCTTGTTTCTTGCATACTTCACATTTTTGCTGTTGCCACTACCTTTTTTATTTGATTTTACTTTATTGTTCTTGTAAGTTTAATATTTTTTTTAATATTTTTTTCATTTTTTTAAGATTTTAATCATTCCTTTCAATTTCTTTTAATGACATAACTCTTTTATAAGTTACCACTTTTCTTGCTCCTACATTTTTATAAAGTTTCCACTTTTCTTGCTAAATGTCACATCTTTCCTCCTTTTTTTTCTTCCTTTCTGCTCTCCAGTCATCCACCTACTGGATCCTTAATGTCATTAATATCTCTCAGTTACACCTCTCAGCCTTTTCAAATCCACATATATAGCTAGTGTTTTACATTTGTCTACCATCTCTTTATTGGTTTCGATCATTCCTTTCTTTGATATTGTAAATCTTTCCTCAAAGATGTAAACATATTTTTTTTTTACTTTTTACTGCAAATACCTTTTCTATTTTCAGACTTTCTTTTCTTGTCATGCCATCCTTCAACCAAGCTTATATTTATGTGCCTTTACATGCAAATATTGCAGACTGTAGAGCTGCACCAACTGCATAGTGCCTCAGCTCTAAGACCATACATTTTCCTGATTATCTGTAGACCTTCTGAAGATTTAGACTATGACTAATGAACCACAGCTTAAGAGACATTAATATTAAGAAGGGATACTTACAGAAGGACCAGGTTCACCAGGCTCTCCGGGATTACCTTGAAAACCTTGAGGGCCCTACAATTCAAATAAGAAAATATTTTAATAGACGTTAATATTGATAATTACTCTGCTGAGCTACAACATAGAAGAAAAGTCAAACGTTTCAAAACACAGAAGACTATCATACTTACAGAAGTACCCGGTGGACCTGGAGGGCCTCTTGGGCCCATAGGGCCCTAGAATTGAAAACAGAATAAAGAGGTGAGATAAGGCAGCAAGGTACAGGAATCAAATGCATATTTGAAATAAAAGCATGCAGCAGTAAATGTTTGCATATGTTTGAACTGTACTGAACTGTGCTACCTTCCTTTACAAAATGCTTTTTTGCAAAACAAACACTTTATATGTTTATTACGTGTTTTGAAGTTTCAATACCAAAGACCTTAAGTAAAACAAAATGCTTTCTTTAGCTGGAACACAGCTACATTTAGTAATTCAGGCTTTCATTTAGTAGCTGCCAAAAAGGATGGAGCTTAAATACTCATGAATGGAATTTTGGAGGGTTGCCATTGAAACTGTAAACTGTTACTTTTTTCCCTTGAAAGCAGACTCAGTAGCAAGACCATAAACTTCCTTTATCATGTATCTATGCAGTTCAAACGTACTGGAGTCTGATCTACACTTCTGGCCACTTCCTTGGGAAAACATTAGCTGGAATGAAAAGCACAATAATGAACTTAAAAATACCTGAGGAATTAAACAGGGCAGGGTTGTGATGCAGTAACCGTGAAAGTTATCAGTGTGTTCATGTATGTGTGTTTGTGAGCATGCTTGAATATGTGCGTGCATATGCGTGCACGTGTGTGTATACATACATATATATATATATATATATATATATATATATATATATATATATATATATATATGGGTCAACTTCAGAATACTGACTTTCAAAATCCATAAACTCAAAATAATGAGACCAAAATCTCTAAAGTTCAAAATACTGAAAACTCAAAATACTGAAACTCAGAATATCAAAAAAAAAAAAAAACACAGTACAGCAACACAACTATATTGCAGTACACCTACATACAGAAACATATTACTCTTCTGCAAGTATAGTAGGGGGGCAAGCCACCCTGCACCCCCCCCATGTGGGGGGCTGTACCCCCCTCACCCCCTGCTACTTAAATATATCAAATCCAAGATTGCACTTCACTATACTAAAGTGCAATCTCAGAGTTGATATATTTAAGTAGCAGGGGGTGGGGGGTACAGGGGGGGTTTGCCCCCCCCCCATGTATTCGGAGAAGAGTAGCATGGTTTGTGTTTTATTTGTTTCAGTATGTACTTGTGCTGGAATATAATAAGTGTTGGTATCCTGTATGTTTTCAGTATTTTGAGCTTTAGAGATTTTGGTCTCAATATATATATATATATATATATATATATATATATATATGTGTGTGTGTGTGTGTGTGTGTGTAATTTTGCAGCTCTGAGTTGCCTCATAATCAGTGTCCAGGTTTTAGGCTTTTGAATTCCAGCCTGTTAATAAGCTGCTTCCTGTAGTCTAGGGTTTGATTTTTAACCTCCATTTACCTACTGTGAGACTTTAAGCAAGACACTTAATTAGACAGTACTCTAAGGTAGTTTTGAAAAATTAGGTTAGGCTGCTCAGTTATCTCCTGGAACACATAACTAGTGACTACCTATGAACCTAAGAACCAAGTCATTTAAATATTAAAGAAACATACCAGCCCTCCTAACAAAAAGACAATGTTGCTATTTCTTTTGCTCAGCATCATCAAGCAGCAATACTTTGCTAAAGTCCTCAGTACTTACCATTGGTCCTTGCATTACACCCAGTTGAGCACCACCAGCTTTTTCATCAAATCCTCCTGCCATCTGAGCAGCAAAGTTCTTTAATAAGGAAGAAAATAAGAAACGCTTAAATAATGGAGACAATTATCATCACCACACAAAAACATTAGTTATCTGCATCAAACAATTCAATCTGCAGGTAAATGGCATGATTTCAGCATTTATCTTATGATGTAGCCTTTCATAGTATCTGATTTATTATTAAACTCCTTTTGCAGCTTGGACTGACTTCCCCTGATACTTGTCAGTAAACTTTCAACTTTTAAAATCTGGGTGTTCCAAAACTACAACATTTTTTAAAATTATTGCCAAAGATGAAATTTGAGGGTTTTTTTTCTATTCCATGACCTCTGAAAACGCATGTTACTAACTGCAAAGTTAACTTCTAAGAAATGGCAAAGCAGAGTAATAGTTTCCAGTTTAAAATAACAATAAATAATTCATTAAGCTCACGTTTTACTTGGCTTTGAAAAGGATTGCAATGAAATTGTTAGTTTTAAAGGAAAGCAGGTATGATTATTTCTTAGATAATATCATTATCATTTAACTAAAGCTCATGTATTTAGGTCATTTGTTTAATAGTACAACTATAGTATAACAAAGGTACTTGTGTGAAAAGCAGTGTTCCCCTTTAGCAATTTACAAACAGTGTAACACACTAATGAAGTTATGACTGCAATAACACCCAGATTTTAACATTGCTGAGACATTTTAATGCACAAAGCTGTCCCTTCCTTGCAAATTTATATGAAATTCATGGCTTGAGCTTGTTCCGGTCAGAATTAAAATCCCAGCTGTAGTACAACTGCAGCATCCCAAGTGATGTTATTAGAACCTCTGAGCACCAAACCCATAAAGTACTAACATGCATCTGGAGGTACACATGACAAGCATCCTTATAGTTTTAAACAATATTCTTAAAATTTATATACAAATAAAAAAGACTATTGCAAGTTACTGGAATCCATTTATTTGATTAGACATCAGTCCCCTGTTAGGACATGTCAACTTAATATATCTTCAGCCTACCACCACCTGACACGGCCATCTAATGAACCAGTCAGAGTCCAATAAGTGTTATTACTTTACACATAATCTTACTTGGCTATAGCATTAACTTTACTGCTTTCTTTTGCAGAAAGTGAGTAGCCTAGAGAGTGTCTCTTTTCCACTCTAGCTCAAATAATCCTTTATCATACATTGCTAACCACTGCAGTTGGACAGCAAAAGCTTTGAAAGTGCAGTTAAATAACTGCTATAATTGTTATGATTTATTATGCAATCATAATCCTCTGTATTGCTGTAAGACAGCAATATTTCAGTGACTGGTGGTGTATGGAAAATGAGGGAGCATTGCAAGACTGCTCACTGTATTGACTTAAGCACAAAGGAAAACACCACTGCATTATCCCTAATGCCAACTCAAGAACAAAGATAAATACAGTCTCACTGTCATGGAATAAGTCACTCAGTTTTAGCTATAAGACTGGAAAGCTTATTATAAAAGCCACTGATGAAATGGTCCCCTAACCCTGACAGGGGTATGATTTGTTGAGTTTTGCTAATCTCTGCATTGTATCATAGACCAGTGCTAATCAATCTCCAGGATGCCATAGCAGGCCTTACTTAGCATACCAAGCCTTATTTGGGATCAAAGTGATGGCCATTTTGGTTAGAAAGGTTACAAGCCCTCCAAGTGGAAGATTCTATTATCAGTGTGTTGTACACTTAATTTTATGCAGCAAGGATCTGTTCTTATAGCACAGGGTACTGTACTTTGTAATAATGTCGCTCATTGTCTTCTTTCTTCTTCTTTTGGCTTTTCCTGGTTAGGGGTCGCCACAGCAGTACTCCAGTCTGCTAATGATTGGCAGCAGATTTTTACGGTGTCGAGTTGCCAGCCCGACGCCCAACCTTCAATGAAGGCATGCCCATTCACGCATGTCTTTCGAACGCTACTCGACCGCGGGGAGGACATTGTTGGATGAAATATACAGAAAATACAGGTGTTCTGTCATGGACCGATGTTACTGCACAGTACCACACAACGTTGAAGTGTCAGACTATTATTATTCACTATTTCACTTCTTTGAAGCCAATGCAAATTGTTATCACTGTGACTGGAATCATTTGCCATTCAGGTTGCTTCAATCTGCATAGTTCTTACAAAATCAGAACTAAACCGTGAGACCAAAAATCCTGAAAACAAATCTGGTAAAGCCTGCCATATAAAGAGGAGTGGAACAATCAACCTTGTAGAATTTTCCAGATGTTACTTCTCTAAACTGGTCTTTGCTATAAGTAAAAGCTTTTTTTTAAACTCAATGATTAATTTTAATACCAATATATGTTTGTTATACTTTCTTGTGGTTTAGCTATTTAGAATTCTCATACTGATCACTCATGTACTTTATGATAATTTTTGCCAGTGTGATGCACACTCTGTGCTGTTAGCAAAGCTGGAACTCAGTTTTGATGCTAACGTAAAGAAAACCATTATAATAACTGATATTACTATCATAAATGAGATTATAAATAAAGTTTGAAAAGCCTAGACATCAACAACGGGTTCGAATCTTAAGGTGACCCTGGGTGCAAAGCTTAGAAAGTCTCTAAGTGCTAGGGTGACAGTGTGCTACTGTTTTAGTTGACCTTGAGAGCAAAGCTCAGAAAATAACTAAATGTCAGCATGAAGGCTTCGTTTTGTTCCTTACTATCTCCCACCCACTATTTTTAGTTGTATGCAACCACTTTCATGACGGCCAATAACGTCTAAGAAAAAGTGGTGACGATTTACTATTCCTAGCAAGTGAAGCCATGGAAATAAACTGTGCTGACATTTAGTAAAAGTGTTGGTGGTTTATTATTCATAGGAGTGAAGCTATAGAAATGCATTATACTGTTATTGTGATATTATACTGGTGACATAATTCTAAAGTAATTTCAAACTGATGACTCAGAAAGGTTTTTGAATGGTGCCACATCAGATGCATAACAAGTTCTATTATCTGTACATTCTTTGCTTTGCTGTATAACTTTATAAAGATTGTATTACAAGAACATGATTTTATGTGCTTCATTTCAGACAAAAATACCCTTCATTTGGTATGTTTATTTTTATGGTTAGCTCTGATAATATAGCACATATTTATTTGCTGATCACAATATACCTTGTAGAAGCAGAGTATATCAGATGTTTTATAAGTAGATCTGGTTCATGTTGAATGTGATTTGGACATAATATTCCAAATGTCCACTGAAAAGTAATTCTATGAAACCTGTTCAATCAGACTGAATAAACAATCTGCTCAGGGTTTACTGACTTATCCAGTGGTTTTCTGACCTGTAGATAGTTATATTAATTGGAGGGGGCATACAAATAACAAAGCCCCAGCAATAACAAGTTTGTCTGACAGTTATCCCCATGTCAGAAACAGTATTAGCTGGTTAGTCTATCTAAACCAAATAGGTTTCATCAAACCTGAGTCTTCTGATTTAGGGAAACATATCTCTTACAACATATGTATATTTCTAATCAGTTGTTTCAGAGAAAGCATATGATTAGTTGGCAGTTAATGTGTAGGATTACGGTTACTGAGCCAAGGTGCATACTTAACATTTTGTCACTGTGTTTTTATTTCTGAACCCATACAGGATGGAGATTAACTATTTTAATGATGGTCATTGTGTGTGTGTGTGTGGGGGGGGGGGGGGGGGGGGCTTTGCTCCTATACCACCTCATTTGTAACCACAGTAACTCAAAGACTATATAACACTGAGGTCAAGCTCCCTATCATCACTGAACTGTAGCCCACGCTACACTACTGAGCCATCAATGAACTGTTTGCTATAGTCTAGGTATACAAGGTTTGATTTAATCCACCTCCATTTGCCTACAGTATGATTCTTGACAAGTCACTTAACCAGACAGTGTTGCTGGGCTACCTGTGGCTTTACCCAGACATAAAATTAAGAAAATAAAGAAAGAATAAATAGATAAATGGTGTGTACTTGAATCACAAGGTTGTCACAGACTGACTTGGACAGCTTAGAGCTTTGCTCAGGAGGCAGCTACAGTCAGATTCCCTTAGTATTCACTTGCTTACATTTATCAAGACATGTACAGCAGTTTGTTTGTGCAAACCCTAAGAAACTAACAGCTGTCTGACAGCTATAAAATCATTATTGATGTTCATAGGTTCATAGGTTCATAGGGTGGTACTAGGTTATCAGTCCTAGGGCCTATACAAGTCTAGCCATAACAATTCCCTGGCTATTTCTTCCCACACTATTTACTTCCCTGGAACCCTGTCTAGCAGGGCGACTGACGTGATCCCCGGGGTGAATTTCCTTTCTCCCATCCAATCGTCAAGGTTCCTTTTGAAGAGGACCAAAGAGGCACTCTGCTTGACATGTATGGGCAATCTATTCCAGAGTCTGGGGAGTCTCTGGGTCAGGAACCTATCCCTCCAGCATGTTTTGTTTATTGTGATGACAAGGTTTAGATCCCCAGAGTGTGTGGCTCTGAGGGATTGGGATTTCTTTAAGTGTAGCATGTCCAACAGCTCTGGGTTTGACATGGCCTTGTATGTTAAGCAAAGATCGCCTTTGAGTAGACGATATGCGACAGAGTACAGCTGGAGTTTTTTAAGGTGGTCAGCGTAGGGCATCTGCTTTAGGCCTGTGATTCTTTTAGTGAGGTATTTCTGTGGCCTTTCCAGTTGTTGCAGATGTCTTGAGAGGTACATACCAAACGGGGCATTGTATTCTATAATGGGTCTAATGAGGGATGAGTACAGTGGGACAATGACCTCCTTTTTTCTGGATGAAAAGCCCTTGGTGATGAGGTGTGCCACATAGAAGGATTTCCTGACTGTTGTGGCGATGTGGTTATCAAAGGTGAGACCACTGTCCACCTGTGTCCCTAAGTCTCTTATCAAACTTTCAGTGTTTAGTGTACTGCCACCTATATGGTAATTCACGGATACATGTGTTTTCCCAAAGGGGATAACTATACATTTCTTGGCATTGAGCTTGAGCCCATGACTCTGGCACCAAGCATCTGTTTCTGTAAGACCCTTTTGTTAGAGTATCCACATCATTTGGGGATTCAGTAATGGCTCCCAGTTTGCAGTCATCTGCAAACTTTGTTATCCAGAGTCCCTTAGTGTTGGCCTGTACTTCAAAGAAGTAGATGCCAAACAAGAGCAGTCCCAGGACTGAACCCTGAAGTACTCCACTTGTCACTTGTCTGGAGCTGGATTTGGAGTCGGCTACTTTTACAGTGTGGGTTCTATCTGTAAGCCAGTTAGCAACCCATTGGGTGACGTAGGAATTAATGCCCAGCTTAGTAAGTTTATCTATGATTCCAGAGTGGGAAATGGTGTCAAAGGCATTGGCAAGGTCTGGATAGGCTGTGTGGACCATCTTTCCCTTGTCCATGGCTCTGGAGACTGATTCGAAGAAGTTAATCAAGTTCAGGAGACAAGATCGGCCCTTCACGAACCCAAACTGGATGGGGTCCAGTGTTTGAAGGTTGCCAATGTCTTTGTTTATAAGTTCCATGATAATACACTCCATGGCCTTGCAGATAAGGCTTGTCAGACTGATGAGACGGTAGTTTCCGGGATCCAAGGTGGATCCCCCCTTGTGGAGTGGGATAACTGTAGCTGTGCGCCACTCAGTGGGCACGAAACCTGTGGTGAGGCTATGATACATGACACTTAGGTGAGGTGCCAGTTCATATTGTAGTTCATGTAGTACACAGCCCGGGTACAAGGAAATGTTACTTTGTACAGCCAGGAATGCAAGTATTATAAAAGGGTTGCAGTTATTGTTATAGCATCAACAGGCAAAGGAGGACATGTGTGTGTGTGTGTGTGTGTGTGTGTGTGTGTGTGTGTGTGTGTGTGTTAACTCATTACAGCTGAGAATGCCTGCAGGTGTTTTTGCAGTTACCTTCTACTGACACCTCTAGGCGTCAAATATTGCTTTTTCATATTTGCATTAATAATTCCAAAACCATGCTACACATAAGATATCAGAAGATTTCATCTGAAAGCATACATGATGGTAAACACAATTGCATTAATATCTGACCTTTATCTAATGCAGCTAAGAAGATATTGAATATTATTTGCATATTGTTTATTTGTATAGTAATAATTTTCATATTTCTATAAATATCTCAACGTTCAGGTAACACAGACAGACCCGCATAGCCTCATATGAAAGCTCCCAGCTGTATGAAGAAAATCCTGCTGACAGTATGTGTCATGCTTGAAAGGTTACTGAGATATCATAAGTTAATTATACAATATTATAAAATTAATATTTCCTGGCTTTATTTTGGCTTATAGAATCCAGTTTAATGCATTGAACTGAATGAATGTCATTGCTGTAAAGACTAATTTATCCTGAACAGCTTGCCATTTACAGTTTTCTAGTAACAATTATGGTTCCAGAGATATGAATATTTGTTTGAACTGTAAGGTGATAACTTCATTTTTTATATGCTCAAGCCACACCCACTGGGAGTTTAAGGTACACACTCAAAATAGCTGCACTGGAGGGAATGAGTTAAATGTATCAAAAAGTAAACTGGTCTGGACTCAAGCAATTGTAAAAAAAAAAAAATAACTCAACAAATTCCAAACCAGGAGAAAAATCTTACTATACAAGATAGAAGTTCTCTGAAGAGTGACATCTCTAAATATCCTAACTCTGGGGTGGCAAAACAGTGCACAAAAGAAAACATGTCCTTATCATGTTTTTTTAATCACATAAAGGCTGCCTACTAAACATTTTGGTACTCTGGTTTAATTTCTAATCCCATAAAGGAAGGAAATTAGCTATTTTATTGATGGTCATTGTTGGGGGGCTGTGCCCCCATACCACCTGATTTGTAACCACAGTAACTCAAAGACTATGTAATAGTATGGAATAGGTCAAACTCCCTATCAAAACTGAACTGCAGTCCACTCTACACTACACACTGTAATTATCTGAGTGCTCACTCCAAAGCACCTCGAGTATAATCCAGTGTGTGTGTATGTCTGTATATAAAAATGTGTACATTTATATAACAGAGAAGTTATGTTTTAAAAGACTGTTTCATACCATTAATGCTGTGAATGTCAAAATATTTTTATTCTGGTTAGAATAGCTATTCCTGTTACTAAAGGTTTGTTAATCTGAAAACAAGAGTTATGATTTGCACAGTCTTAAAGGGAATTTTATATCACAAATGAATACACTGAAATCTCTGTTCAGATCGGATGTGCCATTTAATGTTTCTGATCTGCTACAACTAAACAACTTTTCACACTAATTGGAATGAGTACAACAGCAAGACAGAATAATTCTTGTGGATTAAAATATCCACAAATAATGGTTTGACAATTATTAAACCAGAAAAGTAGAGAACTGTTGCATAGATGATAAAAAACAAATTTAGCTTTACAGCTGACAAATGAAAAGTATAATTTACAAAGAACTAAACTATGTATAAATAAATCAAGCAAGCCTTTACTTCTTACACAAAAAGTAGTCCAAGATAAGGAACAAAGTCTTTCTTATTTTTATCCTCACAAGTCTATTATTTTTGTGAAGTAACTTATTCTAACTGTTGCCAAAGCAGTTTGGGTATCTTTTAAAGGAACAACCATTCCTCATTTTCCGTAAATTCTTTGTTTATACTGCTTTGGCATGCATTGGTAAAATCTGATGTTTCAGTTTGGGTTATGATACCTCACCTCAACTCAATTTTTAAAAGGTATTCTGAAATAAACCAAAAATCTAGAAAAAAGTAGGTTGTTTTTACTCTAAAATGTGTCACCATCTCAAACTTTCTTTAAATGCTATCCTTTTGTACACCTAACTTTCAGCACTGACAACATGTACAAGGGCAGAGAATAATGTTTAGTTTTCAGTTTAACACTTTTTAAGGCTAATCATTTTTCCCTGAAACTTTCTGGGCCTCATTTTTCCCTGTATAAACAGATGCAATACCGAAAGCTGTTACTGGTAGAAACATGTTGAACCTGACTTTTTCTGAGGGAAAGGTATAACGCAGAAAAATTATTGTGCTTAGCCTAATTATTTTCTCCCTGAAATTTCATAGGCTTCATTTTCCTGTATAAACAGAAGCAATATCCAAAACCAAAAATATATCCCCAGGGCCCAGTACAAATATGACTAACTTGACTCTCCCTGAGGGAAGGTATAAGGCAGAAAAAAATGTCTGTTCTCTTTTAGGGCACAAATATTATACTGTTATACTGTTATTGTGATATTATACTGGTGACATAATTCTAAAGTAATTTCAAACTGATTACTTGCACATTACTAAAAAGTCTAAATTGTAACACTGCATTCAAAATATGTTGATACTATTTTGAGTATCACTGTTTAAATCAGGACGATTAATGAATCTGACTATTCAGAAGAGACTGCTGTCTACAGCTGGCACCTTTGGATGAAGCAAAAACTGGACCAAAGCCACACCTCTTACCCCACCCCTTTCCCTGCTCCAGCCCATTCCCCACCTATTACATGTAATTGGACTGGGGAAATTCTAGGTTACAACAAGGCTCTGTCCAAGGTCCATATGTGTTTATGTTGCATCTTTCAGATGTAGCTTTTTCATCTGAGTTGTTCTATAGTCTGTTTGCAAAAGACTTGAAAATAAACTGATTAAATCTGTTATAGATTAGGCATGTCTACAAAAAAACTTGACAAAATTGACCATATGGGCACAGGAGAATAATATGCTGATAAATACGTTAAAAAACTAAGCATATGATATTTGGAGAGAGGACTGAAGGGTGAATATTTAATACAGTACACAGTGATTGAAGCTGTATATTCATTTAAGGATCTGTGTATATGTGTAGATCCAGCTTTGAGTTTTTCTGATCATATCAAGCAATTGGCTAGTGATAATTATAACACTATTGGCTCTATAAAATAATGACAAAATCTAGGAAATTGGCAATGATTAAATAATTGTTTGCAAGCTACATTAGACCTAAGCTAGAGTATGGACAAATGCTAATGAAACCTTATAAGAAAACAATCATGAGTAAATTGGGAAGAGTACAGTAGAAATATGCCAAGGGTATCCATGGATATGAATGTTCAAATTAAAATGAAATATTAAAATATCTGAACTTGTCCAGTGTCTCATACAGATATTTAAGAGAAGACCTTATTCAGGTGTACATAAGGCATGTTGAGATGACTACGTCTTGGAATGCTTGAGTTTATTAATGAGTAGTAGAGAATCATCAGACAACCTATGTAGGAGATAATACAGTAATGAGAGATGTACAAATTGGCTCTCTGAGAGATGAGCTGATGCACAGAATAGGCTAACAAATCATAGTAAAGCAAGCATTAGCTTATATATTTTAAAACAACATAAACACTTACGGGAATGATTGCTTTTGGTATACTGGCAAGGTAGAAGAGCATCATGGACAGTAACTGAAATATTTCTATGCATGTATATATGTATGAGGTACATCATCCATTTTTGACCTTATTTATGTGTTTTATTTAACAGCCTCTCCATTGGTATACAAAGACACACACAAAACCTAAATTAAAAAAAAAATCCCTTAGGCAAAAGGAATTATTAAGAAAATAAAGAAGATGAACTTGGATAATGGCAAATCAGCATGTGCTCCATATACTTCACTGAAGCTTCCAGTCTGTGTTTTTATTTCTATCCTGAATTTTTTTGAGTTTCAGAGATGCAAGGTATGTCATTCTCTCAAAAATATTGTTGAATGCTGTAGCTTTGTTTTTAAATACAGACGAGCAAATGCTGTCTGTGTAACCGAGAAGGTAATGTAACAGTCATTCCCTTCTCCCAATATCTTTGTTTTGTAAGGCTTGAGATACAGAAGTACTTCATCAATGCCATAGATTTGTAAAGTGCCAATGACTTCCTACAGTGAATCGTAGAATATAGGTTCTGCCATTCAGACATCAGTGAAAGTACTTACTCCGCCAAGGCCAGGTGGACCAGGGGGTCCAGGTTGTCCAGGAAGTCCGGGGTTGCCAGGTGTCCCAGGTTCACCATCTCTGCCACGTGGCCCAGGAGCACCCTGTGAGGAAATGGAAAGAAAGAAGGAATAGCTTTTTATGGCAGTAAACTTTTCATTAAGAGAATCAAAAAGCACCAACTTTAAATATTGCAGCTAAAGGACCAGGCTACATATTAAAGAAATACTCAATGCCTGCCAAATACACCCCATAAAATATTACCATTTTTAAGCAAAACATTTGCTTTGAGAGATTTGGAGGAAAGAAAGACAGTAACTAGTGACTTAAAAAAATTGGTAAATTGTAGTAATATACTCAGAAGTTGGAGGCCCTTTGCTTTATTAGTGAACCTTCTTCATTTTGTTTTTCAATTATTTATTCGACCATTTTACTGTTTAGTTTTCACACATTTGTTGCGTCTAACTTACTCTTTCACCCTTTTCTCCACGTTCGCCTCTTGGTCCTTGTTCACCTGCAGGTCCCTGGAAAATAAAAATAAAATAATGTCATGTTTTGCTGATTACACCTAAATGAAATATAAAATTACAAAAAAAAAAAAAAAATGTTTTTAAGTGCAAGCTATTGCATACTTGTGGGCCAGGTGGTCCTCTTGGTCCTACAACCTAATACAAAAAAGAAAAAGAAATAAAGTGAATTCTGATTTAATCATAATTTTTTTTCAAAAAGAAGATGGCAATGAAAAAGGTACTAGGATTTAATTTGCCAAAGTAAGGAAATCATTTTTGTTTGGAAACACAAAACAAAACAATTAATTTCCAATGTTGAAACTTACATCTTTAATGTCCCCTGGTTCTCCTTTTTGACCCTGAATAAAAAAAAAAAAAAAACAGAACAAAAAAACCATGGTAGTTAATTACAGCAGAAAGTTTGAATATTAGGTTCAACCTTTTATTGTACTACATAATTAAGGATTGAATTTCACATGGGTGATTTTTTTTCTTATATGCATTTTTCATTATATTTATTAGGGATACATTGGGTCCCATTCCAAAAGACTTGATCTCAGTGTAAGCCACCATTGATCTCAGTGTAAGCTACCATTAACACTGAGAGCAGACAGAGAACAGGTCTTTTGGAATCTTGTCTCCATTGTTAGCCTGTTTATAGATTGGCCTTACACTGAAGTATGTCACTTACACTGAGAAAAGTCTTTCAGAATCAGGACAGACTTACACTGAGATCAACTCTTTTGGAATCTAGCCCATTGTGTTATACCTGTTTATAGCATTTTTACTGTGCACAGGAGGCCGAAATGTTTTGTCAGAATGATACAAAGGTATAGTCTATAACAGGGCTTACCTTAGCACCAACTTGCCCTATTGGAAGTGGGAAAAAAGAAAAATAATTAGTAGCATTCTACTGGCTGTCTAAAAATAAAAGTTCAGTTTAACATTCTATTTTTCAAAAAAAAAAAAAAAAATATATATATATATATGTGTATGTATATATACATATATATAAAACCCAGTCATATGAAGTGGGCCCAAGAAAGGGTAAAAAGGCAGAATTTCCCAAACGGTGAATTTTGGAGTTAGGTGCAATCCAGGATATCTGTCATTGCCTGTGTACTAGGATAAACAGACATAGTGAGGAGGGATATTAGACACACACTTCTCCATATAATGTGAGGAGCCGTGTTACGAGCAAAGTGAGAAATGGGGGCATGAGCAAAGGATTTTGGGAGGAGTAATACTAGGCAACCTAAGCTGTAGGCACTTGGGAGGTGGGACTAGACCTGTTCAAACTGCATGGAAGCAAATTATATGCTTAAGCACTACAGGCAATAGTATACTGTTTACAGTATGCAAAAGCAGTGCAACTAATGGAAGAAAGTTTTAACTGCATGTAAGCAAGTTATATGTTTGCTTAAGCACCGCTGTCAGATTGATATTGTTTACTGTAAATGCACAAATGCTGCAATCAAGGGAACAACATTTTCATTACAAAAGCAACTACAAAAAGAAAATAAAGTGGATCAGCAAGAACATGAAAGCAAAAAAAAAATATATATAGCTGTCATTTCAGCAAGGAAATCATAGCATTAAGCTGTAATACTTGTAATTAAAAGCAATTAAATAAGCAAACTAGCTTAAAATATATGACATTTAAAATTGTTTTTAAATTAACTCTTTTCTTTAACCCAACTGCAGAACTGATCCCTGCAGTTTAGACTAGATCTATAAAGTAAAGAGTTAAAAAGGCAAATTCTAATTTAAGAGTTGAAACTTCAACTCTGATTAGTATCAAGATAAAGGTCCAGGTGTGCAGTATATATGATAGAGGAAGCCTCTGAAGGACTGTTTTAATACTTAGTAGCCAAAAATGCATGAAAGTCATACAACTAGAATGTCACATCATCTCTAGACACAGTAACATACAGATTTTGATATACAATCTGGTTTCAAAAGAGGCCTTCTAAAATCAGCCTAGGAACAGGTTTCTCCATGTTCAAAATTAAATTTCATGAGAACTCATTTTATTGTTCTGTTAATGTTTTTATGTTATACAGCTGTGTCAGCTTCTTGTAATCTAGCATCCGGTGTTCTTCCTGGATCTCAGTAATAAATAACGGACTCTATATTATCAAACAGCCTTCAGGTGTATCTTTTAGTACATGTTCTGTGACCTTTACATAATGATATCAGAAACTAATCAAATCTGAAATAAATTAGAATTGGCCTTTTAGTGTAGCAAAGCACCCCACAGAAAGTCAACCACTTTCTGAGCTGTTGTCAATCCATGGTAGGGATTGCCTTTTACAAGTAATTTATTTATGAAGATAAATAAATAAATTACGACCACGGCCGGCAGTCTGATCAGAAGGGCAGACAGGGCAGCACTCTCCGAAGGGGATCTCAGGATTGGGGCAGTCCTTAATTTCTTCACAAATTATTTCATCGCAGAGAATAGTTCCAGTGTCACAAACACAGATTCGGCATGGCTCAGGTTTCCACACATCTTTGTCACTATACGTCTGCCCATCCTGTACACAGGTCTCTGATTCCGCTATACCAAGGCAGATAGGAAGAGAAATAGGTAGAAGGAAAAAGAGATGGAGACAAGTGAAACAGAAAGAGAATATCAGGGCCTTTGTGAACATAGCATCAAATAGTTCATACTAGTAAGAAACCTAGAAAAAATATAATGCTGTATCAACACATTCCAAGACATCTACAGTATAGTTATTCTATGCAAAATGAAGACCAGAGCCCTTTTTTTCATTTTTGCATGCTCTGTCAACAATGCTTCAGTTAGAAAGAATTCCAAAAATTGTAATGAACATTCCATTGGGTAGTACTAAATTGGTGATGAACTTTACATTGTGAAAAGTAACTTTGTACCAACTAATGTGCCTTACACTTCCAAACAGTAGCACCTTCTTTTTCTTTCGGCTTTTCCCAGTTAGGGGTCGCCACAGTGGATCACTTGTCCGCTCATGACTGGCAGTGGAGTTTTACTGTGTTGAGTTGCCAGCCCAGAGCCCAACCTTCCACAGAAGGCACGCACGCACGCACTCACGCCTAAGGCCAATTTAGAGTGTCCAATCCAACTACAGCATACCACCCCCCAAATAATACAACATTAAGCATGGCATGTAACCTTATTTATGCCTGTCAAAAAAAGAGATTGAGAAACTTGCTGTATCAAACCAATAAGATAAGGAAATGAACTTGTATACATCTCGATGCATTTCACCTTGATCTTCTGAGAAATCAAAGATTTGGACTTACAACAATGAGCATGCATCATTTCTCCTTCTCTTAACTCACTTTATCCTTGTGAAGACAGAAACCAGCTTTTGTATCCATTACTAGTAAGAAATCTTCCACTAAACCTGTCTTATACCATTCTTTTGGCAAATGTTAAAGTAATCCCCAGGAGTTTCCACATTTCAAGTTTACATATACCCCTTACAAAAAGCTTTCCAAAACTTCAAAGGAAAGCAGATTTACTTCCAGCAGTACATTTTATACAGAAATCTATTTATAATGGAAAATATAAATACGTCATGAGTAACAGAATTCAGAATTTTAACATGCTTGCATATACCAGGAGACAGTGTAAAAACTGACCCATGTAGTTGTACTAGGCTAGGAGACAGATACAGGCAGAGTATAAATATTAAATTACATTCCACAATTCTCCTCAACCCATGTTTTAAATTTCTTTCCAGCATCTATATGCAAATACATTTTATGTAAAAATGGGAAAGACAGGCTAACAAGTCTCATCAAAGAAAAATCATATTTTGCAATGTTCTTGGATAACAGAGTTTATAGCACATTTAGTCTTGCTTTATAAAGAATGCAATGGGATAATTGCCAGAGAATATTGGAGTGACTGCTTACACTTTCACTTCAGGTAGGGGTATCAATAACAGAAAAAGATAGCAAAAATTCAAAACAGTTTTTGTGTTTTCTTTTATTTTTCTACAGACTGGGGACAATAAATTCTGTATGGCTGCTGGTTCATGTTAGGCCACATATTTACAAGTTTACATTTTTTTTAAGATCACCCATTATCTTCTTTGTTGTCTAAATATTTTGTGGGGTCCTGGGTTCCCGCATACAAGTCCTCTTTGTTTAGGATAGTAGAGGAAATAAACACATTCATTTTCAACTGAAATTTAAGAGAATGGAGATGAAATCTTTCTGAAAATGCATGAAAACTGATAATGTCAGCAGTCTCTGTGCACCCCTCCCCATTCAACAGCCAGAAAGGAATGCAACCATTCTGAACAGACCTATGAGCAATAATGGTATGCAGAAAAGATGGCTTAAAAAGAAAAAGAGAGAGAGAGAGGGAGAGAAAGAGCTGTAAAATGGCAGCAACTACCTACAGATAATAAATAAATAAATAAATACATAAATAAATAAAGTAAGGTAGCTGCTAGACTGTGAGGCTAGACATCTGAGTTTCAGTTCCATACTTTTCCTGTACACAGATTTCATCTTGAATAAGTTGTCTGTGTAGTGTCCTTGCACTACACTTCAAAAGGGGATTCTAGTATCAGTGGCTCTATTTATTTAGTGCAATTTAAAGAAAAATAAAACAAAATAAGGATACTGTAAGTGTCTTCAGTTGTACAAGCAGAAAAAATGCAAAATTCGCAAGCATAGCCAAGTTCAGGGCTGGGCACTGGTTTAAGATACCATCATCCCATACTATGTAGTTTGTTCTGTTTACCTTAGAACTTCTGCCAGCCTTGGGTAGCCTTAGGGACCGTTTCAGCCATGAATGGGCTCCTTTCTCTTTTTAAGAGACAGAGGCTTCAGTTCACAGCTCACCGTGAGAGTCGCAAAGAACTGTTTAAATAAATCTGAAGGTGAAATTACTCCCCCATCTGGAACTCACTGCTCCCAAATGACCAAAGCTAAACAAACCACACAATGGTTGATTGATACACCCGCTCGAACCTCACAACACTGGCCTTTCACATTTGTGAAGTTTTGGGTCTCCAGGAATTTCAAACAATTTTTCAGTCAAAACACAGAACAGTATAATATTTCGATTTACAAAATCCTCTTGATATAATCTACACAGTTAATATCTAGAAACTGTTCACACTCTGCAGTAATAAAGAAAAAAAAATCAAAATCTTAATACAAATAAAGTCTTGAAGTTGTTCAAAGAAAACACACAGTTGATTGCATTAAGCTTTAGGTCCCCTTACCAATGCAGTCATTTTTTTTATTCAAAACCAGAACTAAACTCAACAAAATATATTCTTAATGCAACATCAAAAAGAAAGTGTATTGAAGCAATAACTGACGAGAAACTGAGTATAAGAGCTGTGCTGCCAGAGAATGGTGAGTGTGTGTGTGTGTGTGTGTGTGTGTGTGTGTGTGTGTGTGTGTGTTAGTATTTGAGAGTGACAGAGACAGACAGGCAAAGAGGTGGGAGAACAGAGACAGAGAGATTCCACTTCAAATATTGCCTGCAATTCTGGTGGAGGAGAAACTCTCAAAATTAAATGTGCATATTAATATGTTTTTAGCACCATTAAGAAAATAAGCACCCCCCCCCCAGATGCCACCACATTTCACACAAGCATGCTTACAAATAATCATTCCAACTGCTTGCACACCATTTTCTTTTTCCTTTAGCACTTAAAGTTGAACACCAGTGAATGCTTTGTCCTATAAGGCAAGTTAACAGATTTTAAAGAAAAGAACAAATGATCTGTTTTCATTCAAAGGTTCAATTGCTACCTCCATATGCAGTTGGCTAACATGAAAACAGCCACAGGTGGTGATGAAAAACAAATTATCTACATCTGTAAAACACACACACACACACACACACACACACACACACACACACACACACACACACACACACACACATCACTCGAGTCTGTAAAGCAGTAAATTGGTTCAAAAACAGTGCAGAATACTTTCCCCCTTTGAGCTGGCATTGTACAAAACTTAACACTGGATGGCAATCACTCTCATTTCAAAAGAAAGAATTCTACCCTCCTCCCCCAGATAAAAAAGGAAAAGGAAGTGGCTCCTTTCGGCCACAGTGCTTTCATGCTTTTTACCAGATAGTGTCCACTCACTTGTAGCTAAATGCTAACCATTATTAACAGCATTTCTGAAAAATGTGTTTAATTTGAACTGGAAGGTTAAGCTCACCAAAAGAATAAACACTGACTCACCTTACTTTTCCTGGTGTCAGAAAACTGTTCCCATGCCTGCTCATTGTTTTTGTTGGTTTCAAAATATTTTTGCTAACTAACTGAGAGCAGAGACAGGATTTCTGTACTTTTAAGTAACACTCTGGTGATTCAGGTAGCTCCTTTTCTTCCCCCTACACCTAATCGATTAGATGTCACAAAAAATATTTATTCCAGGCTCCCCTTTCATCTCCCAAGATTATGGGCTATTATGTATTTTAATGGGAGACAACATAAAGGCAATGTTTCTACAGATAGCATGCTCCCAGTTTAAACCCCTCCCATCTATTTTTCCCTGAACCATTCTGAAATGAAAATTAGCAGCCTATCTTTAGCCCTTCAAGCCTCTCTTCATCCTATCTCCCACAACTGAACCAAGTCTGCATGCATTACATTTTCATCTTTAACATTATTTGTTATTACTCAAGTACCCGAACATTTTGTGGACACATCCATGCCGTTTATACCCAACAACTTCTTTCTGTAACAGCGCATCCTTTCAGAATATTGCAAAATAATTTCAAAAGTACCTCACAAAATCCAACCAATGACAACAAAAAGAAATGAAACATTTTCTGAATAATTAAATAGCACTGTTTCTTTAGGCAATCAAGATGCAGACATCTATTCAACTAGACTAAATAACTAAGAGCTGATGAGAAAACATCTGTGACTAAGTTCAAGTGAAATATTTTCCCCTTAAAGCCTTCAATATGTGAATTCCTTTAAGTGCACTGTTATAAACTTTGTATATTCAGATTCATCTACAGAGCAGAAAATACATACCAGATAAGCAAACCTAGCAGACGTCAGCTTTAATGCACACTTCAAGCATTAAACAAAGCATAAGGTAACCCACTTAAGGTTCTGAACCGCTGCTCCTGCAGATTCCAACGACCCATAAGGAGAAATAATTCCTCTTCACCCCCAAAAAAGTATACTTGTATTCTCCTCCAAGATTTTTCCAAAGACTGCATAATGTATTTACTTATGCATATATTTTTTTTTTAAAAAAAGATGTTCAACTTACGGGTATCTTCCTGACATTTGACAACTGCTAATAGAAAAACGTGGAAGGCTGCAATCAGCACTAGAGTCCGTGGGTTCACAAAGCTGAACATGTCTAAATATCAGACATGCAGTACCTTTGTGTGAAAAAAAGGAAGGGAAAAAAGGATGAAGTTGGTGTTTCCAGTGGCTACCGTGTCTTCATACAGCCAACCCTTGGAAGAAGACGGAGAATCCAGCACAGGCCCTAGCAGAAACTCAGTACTGTCCACTCTGGGCCAAGGTACTGAGTTTTATGTGCCCTCAGTCTTCTATGACTGCGTATATCCCCAAATACCAGTCCTCCCCTGCCCCCAGCTGAGCTGAAACCTGAGCTACTCCACACCTCCCTGCCATCTCCCCATCTCTGCAAAGCCCTCCTTCTGCTTCTGTTATTGGGATTGACCAGTAAGGAGTCCTTTAACTATCCCCCCTCCCTCCCCATATTCCAAATGCTGTTAGGAAAGAAAAGCATTGTCAAAGTTTTAGAAAACTGACAGGTAAAGTTTTGAAAGCGCATGCAAAACTTTGCTGAAGTTTTGCAGCTCAGTTCTTCTGATTTTGTCAGCTCCAAGAAATTCTTCAGTACTTAGCAAGGTATTATCCACTATTTCTGTGACTGTATTTTCCTGTTTTTCTAGTGGGATAACTTGTGATGTACTGTTTCTAAAAATAAATCTATAAAATAAGTATATATTTAATTTAATATATATTTTTTTGGGGGGGGGGTTCTTTATAAGTGGTGTATCTGTTGTAAGCTGCCTGCATTTCTCTGTTAAAACTTCTATAAAGTGTTTTTTTTTTTTATTTCTATTGATTTATTTACTTGTTTATATTTTACGCAAGCTTGGTATATCAAATTCAAACTGATGTGTATTACTGAGAAAAGGAGTACATCAGGGGCAT
The DNA here is from genome assembly GCF_019279795.1 of Protopterus annectens. Classification (NCBI taxonomy): domain Eukaryota; kingdom Metazoa; phylum Chordata; order Ceratodontiformes; family Protopteridae; genus Protopterus; species Protopterus annectens. The sequence goes on from NC_056743.1 coordinate 1,064,627,726, forward strand.
AGAGCAAAGAATTTAGAGGACATCATTAATCTGAAATGCCTGCTTCTCTTATACTGCATAACTGTAAAATTATCTTTGCTTAAAACTCACATATTTGCTCTACATTTAATCTTCACAAGTATTCCAAGCTACTAACATGTTTTTTTTTTTTTGTTGTACTTGAAAACAACAGATGCAAGAGAGTCTGCAACAATGTTAAGTGCATTTATTGCCTGGGACAGAGATGTAGGATTTGCTGAGCAAATTCAGGCACTGAAATGGAGATTCAAAAATATTCAACTTATCTTGGTTAAGGGTTTATCTTGGGTGATTATTTTTCATATTTAGGGAAAATGTGTCGGTTCTGGATATATAATTCTTAAAATGTAGCATTTTTAAATCATCATGGATTAGTATAACCATTGCTTATTTTTTTACCCCCACCCCACCCCCACATTCACACATGCACATACTTATGTTACTTGAAATCCCAAGGACTTGGGCTCTAAGTGTTACAAGGGAGGGTCCACTAAGGCTACAACAGGTAGTAGATGGGTTTTCTCAGGTCTGCTGTCCTGGGCTTTGAGGGATCTGGTATGCAGTCTCTGGTTTGCAAAGAAAGAACTCTGCTCATATTCTGCCCCCCCCCCCATACTTTCAAATACTTTCTGTGGAAAGTAACAATAATATTTGCGTACAGCTATTCTCTTGGTTCAACACATTTATGCTAGTTTTTAATGAAGTGCTGTCATATTCTGTTTATATTCTGCCAGAGAAAGGGATGGGTTATTTGCTGTAAAAGAAAGCAGCCTGAGAGTTGCATAGATTCTGCACTAAATGATTTTATATTCATTTATCAACTGTTAGTAACTATATCTTTTAATAATTGCCATCAAAGTATGTAGAATTGTATTTGGCTATAAGAATGTTTAGTGTGGCCAGTTATGCCTAATGAATTCACAAAGAGTGCTGTAACTTAATTATTACAAATGATTGTTTTCTCACCTGCAAAGTTTTCTCTGTCTACAGTAATTCATCACTATAGCATGACTGGCAATGTATTACTTCTGCCCAGCTTCACTACTAATGAACTGTTAAGAATCTTGATGATTTAAATGGTGTGTTTAGACAGTATGCAACAGCTGTACAGACTGCTGCTATTTAACAGGATCTATGTGAATACAAAAACAGTAGTAGTGTCACAGTGCATTCTTTTTTAGCCACGAAAGCACTTACACTATAATAAACATAGGGGCATGTGCACTCTTCAGCCAGGCTAAAATGTGCATCTCTCTTCTGAATGAAATAAGTATGAATCTTGAATGACAGATAAAATACACCTGCTCCGTCTCCTGTTATGCTTTCCTTTACTGAAAACCTAAGAGAGACACTGCTTTAGCATTCCTGTGTTAGTGCACCAATGATCCACAAATTCCACTTTTAATAGCTCATTTAAAACTATGTAAAATAGCTAAAGTTAAGCAGCAAAATATGATATAGAATGGTCTAAAATGTCGGGACATCACGAAGAATCTTGTTTGAAGATGAAGAAGGAATCTCAAGGGCAAAGCTTTGAACAAAGTGTGGTGTTTATTTTAGTCACACCAGCTACAAGACCTGAAAAGCTGTTCATTTCTGTTTAAAATGGTCGCCTGAATGATTTGTAGCTGCTTGATGCAAGAGAATGGAAGAAGCAAGGCATCTGCAGCTCCAGATCTAGCACATAAAGTGTTGGGGAGATTAGCAAGCAATTACATTAAAAAAATCCAGGCCCAAAGTAAAATGAATCCAGGTTTTCTGAAAAAAGGCCCCGCTATAGCAGTACTTTTAGATGTTGGTGGGATTTATCCATACATCACAGTAGATGGCAGAGTTGAAAGGTAGAGAGTGCGTTCAAAAAAAAAACAATTTGCCTCATAAACAGTGAGCACCAGGAAAGAAGCCGCAGGAAAAGTTAGAATATTTCTACAAAGGAAAACTAAGAGAATGACTAGGATCAGAACTAGGGAATGTGTTGACAGTGTCATTATTCTCCTCACTGCTCGAGGGAAGACAGGGTTCACAGCAAGCAAGAAAAAAATGACCCCACTCTTTCTCTGTTCTTTTTAGAACTGAAAACGATCTCAAACCATTCCATGCCTTCTAATTACAAACGAGGGGTGTAGCAGAAATGTTTGAATTTCTCTAAAAATACTATTCCAGATGACAGGGAAAACAAATTAGCCAGATGTGAAAAAAATGTACCCAGTTACAGCAGCATTACAGCTCAGATGCTGCTAAAAGCTTCATCAAACCAAGTAAATGAGAAACCTTAGTGCAACGCAATAATAAAAGCAGAATGCTGTCATTACAGTTCAGTTTTTACATTTAAATTTACATCGCCTATGAAAAGCATCTAAAACAATTACAATGTCTGCTATGCATGCTCTGGCTAGGTTTTGTAAAGAACAGATAACTAACCATCCGGAATTTATTTACTTATCTTTTTGGCTTCCCCATCCATCCCCATGAACTCTGACAGTCTACTTCACCCCTTCTTCTGGCACTAGAGACCACTAGGAAGGGGATGTGAGGGACAGTGATTGTGGCTTTCATCCTATAAGGATAGGAGTTTTGGGTTTTTCATTGTATCTAGCAGCCTTCCTCCAGCATGCTGCAATGTCTTTGATGTGAAGCCCAGGGTGGTATCATTTCTATATAACGAGAACACCTACCTAAAATGCAAGTGCTGTTTGGCTAGGCTTGTGCTACCAAGTCTATACATGTGATGCATTCTTCTACACATTCCCACAGAAGAAACTCTTGCATTAGGGCACTAGCACCCACCCAAATAATCACTGAACTGGCTTTGTGCAGTCACTCACATCCTTTACTGATCATCTCCTCCAGTACATGGGTCACTAGATAAACCTGGGTCATGTAGGCTGGTCAGGGTTTTGTGCGTGTGTGCCATGGAATCTGCCTCATGACTACATTCTGCTGAGGAGACTGTCTCACCATTAGATTCAGATTCCAACACAGCTAATCATTATCCTGGTTATGGTTACCTGTGCATTCAGTACTCTACGAAGCATGCTTTCATTCCTGCCAGTACACCGTAACAGAATTAGTTAGCATTCATTTTTTTCATTTAGCCTGTCCCACCACTAGCAGTTCATTTTCTCTGGAATGAGAAAGCATCTCAATGGTCTGAAAAGGGCTTAATATGGGCATTGTGAAGAAGCATTTCATTACAGAGAATGTTGCTGAAAACATAGAATGGACTTTCTGCTCAGACAAGACTCTAAACAGTGT